>NC_053447.1:44198452-44502425 GCF_007990345.1 Gossypium hirsutum
AGTTTTCCCACGCGATCCGTGCGGCCTTAGGTAGTTTTTCTGCTTAAAACGCCTAAGTCAGCCTAACTTGAAAAAAAAAAGGATTCAACAGCAAAAACGCCCAAGTTAGTTTAACTCGCAACAATAAAGGATTCAATAGAATTCCCTTAAGATTTTCACGAAGAACGGCAGAAGAACAAAGTAAGAACGAGCCTTGAAAGATGAACAAAAGCAAGAACACTTGAGAGAAAATTTTGAGTGAATACTTCTCAAAATTCTTATTAATAACTGAATAATGAAACAATTCAGGAGTCAGTACAAATGAAGGGGAGGCTCTCTATTTATAGTTGAGCTCCCCCAAAACCGATGGCTATAATTAAAAGCTGTATTCAATTAGGACTCTAAGTTTACAGAATTAGAACCTGTGTACAATTATAACTTCTAAGACTACATAGTCCTATCTTCATTATCAGGCCCATCAGGCTTCATTGTGACAGGCCTGTCCAACAGCTCTTTGAATCGGGCCAGTTCTCGTAGGCTAAATGATCCCCATCTGAGCAACAGACCTCCATTGGATGCATTTGGTGCGCTGGTCACGGGCTTTGAACTGCGGCCCGTGACATTCTCCCCCACCCATTCTCGCAACGCCCTCGTTGCGACTTCTGAATGGCACTGACTTGATTCGCCTCGGTCTCGTCTCGTCGCCTTAGCCTTTCCCTTTCTTCGAGATTTTTGCCTCGGCTTCTGTCGCTTCTTAACTTGAGCCGTCCTACTCGTCGCATTTACTCTGGTCAACTGTCCCACATGCATCGCTTCTTTTCCTTTGAAGTCTGATGCACCACCTACCTCTCCCATAGGTGGAAGCCTTGTCGATGACTCGGCCAACTCCGACGCTTCACTCAACTTGAGCCTCATTGGTTTCAGCTTCACTATTTTCATCGCAACTCTTTCCTCTAAGTTCGATGACAAACTCACCTCTTCCTTAGGTGGAAGCCCCTTCGATGACTCACCAAGCTCAGACGTTGCCTTTCTTTTGACTCCGGCTTGCTTTGGACAGTTCCGCAACTCATGCGGACCACGGCACAAGAAGCACTTAACTTGCTTCTTTTTGCTCCTCTTTGCCCTCTTGGCTTCGGCTTTTCCCTTGCTCGAACCAAGCTTCTTGGGCTCATTGTCTGCTTCATCGTTCCCCTCGATGACAGACTTCCTCGGACACTTCCGCAACTTATGCGGACCATAACACAAGAAGCACTCCACTGGCTTCTTCTCGCTTTCGGCCTCCTTGGCTTCGACACCCCTTGCGCTCGAACCAAGTACCAAGGCCTTCCCCACCGGCTTCTCCTTAAGCGCGGATTTCCTCGGACATTTCTTCAACATGTGTGGACCGTCGCAGAGAAAGCATTTTAGCTTGTCCCTTTTCCTCTTGGGTTTCTTCTTCCCAACTCGTGGTTTCCCATTACCACCTTTGTTCTTCCCAAGCTTGCCCACAGATTCAACTACCGTCATGGCTTCCGATAGCTTTTGGACACCTCTTTGTTCCACCTCCTGTCTGACCCACGACTTCAATCCCTTTTGAAAAGCAAGCAATGCTTCTTCATCGGTCACATCTGAAACTTGGAGCATGAGTTCCTTGAACTCTCGAACATACTCCCCCACTGTGCCCCGTTGCATTATCCCTTGTAACTTTGCCCGAGCTTCTTCCTCGGCAAACTCTGGGTAAAATTGTCCCTTCAATTTACATTGGAACTCTTACCACGTCCCAATCTCACCAAGTAATATTCGAGTTGTTGGTTCAAAGGCACCGTTGGAATGTCGAAAGAAGAGTTCGAACAAAGGTGGGCGAGGAAGTCTTTGAGGGAGACAATATCGGCAGTAGAGGAAAAGGTGGTAATGGGAAACCACGAGTTGGGAAGAAGAAACCCAAGAGGAAAAGGGACAAGCTAAAATGCTTTCTCTGCGACGGTCCACACATGTTGAAGAAATGTCCGAGGAAATCCGCGCTTAAGGAGAAGCCGGTGGGGAAGGCCTTGGTACTTGGTTCGAGCGCAAGGGGTGTCGAAGCCAAGGAGGCCGAAAGCGAGAAGAAGCCAGTGGAGTGCTTCTTGTGTTATGGTCCGCATAAGTTGCGGAAGTGTCCGAGGAAGTCTGTCATCGAGGGGAACGATGAAGCAGACAATGAGCCCAAGAAGCTTGGTTCGAGCAAGGGAAAAGCCGAAGCCAAGAGGGCAAAGAGGAGCAAAAAGAAGCAAGTTAAGTGCTTCTTGTGCCGTGGTCCGCATGAGTTGCGGAACTGTCCAAAGCAAGCCGGAGTCAAAAGAAAGGCAACGTCTGAGCTTGGTGAGTCATCGAAGGGGCTTCCACCTAAGGAAGAGGTGAGTTTGTCATCGAACTTAGAGGAAAGAGTTGCGATGAAAATAGTGAAGCTGAAACCAATGAGGCTCAAGTTGAGTGAAGCGTCGGAGTTGGCCGAGTCATCGACAAGGCTTCCACCTATGGGAGAGGTAGGTGGTGCATCAGACTTCAAAGGAAAAGAAGCGATGCATGTGGGACAGTTGACCAGAGTAAATGCGACGAGTAGGACGGCTCAAGTTAAGAAGCGACAGAAGCCGAGGCAAAAATCCCGAAGAAAGGGAAAGGCTAAGGCGACGAGACGAGACCGAGGCGAATCAAGTCAGTGCCATTCAGAAGTCGCAACGAGGACGTTGCGAGAATGGGTGAGGGAGAATGTCACGGGCCGCAATTCAAAGCTCGTGACCAGTGCACCAAATGCATCCAATGGAGGTCTGTTGCTCAGATGGGGATCATTTGGCCTACAAGAACTGGCCCGATTCAAAGAGCTGTTGGACAGGCCTGTCACATTGAAGCCTGATGGGCCCGATAATGAAGATAGGACTATGTAGTCTTAGAAGTTCTAATTGTACACAGCTTCTAATTCTGTAAACTTAGAGTCCTAATTGAATACAACTTTTAATTGTAGCCATCGGTTTTGGGGGAGCTCAACTATAAATAGAGAGCCTCCCCTTCATTTGTACTCACTCCTGAATTGTTTCATTATTCTTTGTGAATAAGAATTGAGAGCATTTACTCAAACTTTTCTCTCAAGCGTTCTTGCTTTTGTTCATCTTTCAAAGATCGTTCTTAATTCGTTCTTCCGCTGTTCTTCGTGGAAACTTTAAGGGAATTCTGTTGAATCCTTTATTGTTGCGAGTTGAGCTGACTTAGGCGTTTTTACGGTTGAATCCATTATTGGTGGAAGTTAGGCTGACTTAGGCGTTGTTAAGCCAAGAAACTGCCTAAGGCCGCACGGATGTGTGGGAAAACTCCAAGTCCGTGACATAAGTAGGTAGAAAATTGTTTGTAATCCTTCAGGCTGTAATTTTAATTTTGGAGGGCAGGTCTTGATTCCAAAGTCTTTTGTACAGATTTGTGTAGGGATAGATAATTCCATCAGTAGAATTCCCATGATGATTATGTAATAACCGTCTGTAAGCACTGCGCACTGTGTATTCCCTTGTTGCTTCTCCACTCCAAGCTCGAAAATCCTCATGTGGAACTTGATATTTGATTAGCTTATTTGTCACTATAAATTTTATTATTTATACATATTTTAATATAATATACATATTACAAAACTGGTAAGAAATTTGATTTAGGGAGCGACAATTAAAGCTATTTTAGCTAAGAAATATGGCAGAAAAAAAAATCATAATATTCTTTTTGTGTTAATTTACGTAAATTTTTTTTTTACAATATTAATTGCCACTTTTTGAACATCCTTTAATTCACTTCCCCAAGGATTCTTGAACATAGAACAAAACAAGTCACTAGAATTCAAACAAATATCACTAATACTTTGAAGGAATGTTACATAATTCTGTTTGTTTTTTTTTTACAAATTTGTTTTTTAGTTACATATATTTGTTTTTAATATTATATTAATAATTTTACAATTTTTTAAATATTTTTACCATACCATGACAGCAAAATATTTTAGTAAAAGCAATTATACTTTGGTTATGTTTAAACATAAATAAAGGTCTATATTTTGAAATTTTAACTTTAAGCATTCCAGGTCAGTTACTGAATTTTTTTAATTATATTTTCTCAACATGATATGATTGCAAATTTTCTTTGATTTTATGTATTAATTTAATAAATTTTTTAAAATATTTTATTGAATTTATATTTTTAGAGTTAATTTTTAGGCATATTTATTTTTTTAAAAAATTATTTTGTTGTCAAATTTAAATGTCTAACATAATAACATAACTGTTATTGTATTTTTTAGGGTTAGATTAATAAATTATGGTCAATGTTAGATTAATAAATTATGGTCAATGTGGATTTCATTTATTTTTAATTATTATATTTTTTCAATTTTTATTCATATGATTGATTATCTTTTTTTTTTTGACAGAAAAGAAAAGATACAACGAGTTATTAAAGGTATTATCTGCAAACACAAGCAACCTTTCTTTCTTATTAAAGGCTATTTTAGCAATTTGATCTACTTCAACATTTACTTCTTTAGGGATGTATTCAAGTTCCCATCTATTAATATTTTTTAAGAGATGGTGAATGTGACTGATTATCAATGACGTTAAGGGTATTGATTCCGGAAGTCGAATTGCTTTAATAGCCTTCAAACTGTCAATTTAAATCAACACTTCAATTTAATACGATTAATTACCTTTTAAGCATTCGTTCTTTCTACACATAAAATTAATTTAATATGGTTGTTATGTTCAGAAGTATTTAAATTGTTTGACAACTTTATACTGATTTCGCTACTACATTAAATAATTTTTAAGGACATTAAAAAAATTTTAACTATTAGTTATTTGTTCTAATAAAATATGTTTAATGTAACATAATATTTTTTATAATTTCTCTAAAACAATTAATTTATTTTTTTATTTTTATTTAAAAACAACTTCCTTATTTTAAAAAATCAATTTTGTCAAAATCAATTAAATTTTCTGTGTTTCTTACCATATTCAAACATAACTGAAGGATAATGCATATTTTTTAATATTATTTATTCCAATAATATTATCAGTACTTATATTTCGATCTATACAAAATATTAGCATAAATTATTTTTCTATTTCGAAATATTAATTACTAACAAAGTAAATTTGATCTTCTTTAATTATTACCAAAATTTGTCACATTAAATTTTAATTATGTTTGCATAAACATGAAACTAAAAAAGATAAATTTTAAAACTATATATGAACTTTGGTTTAAAATGCAATTTTATACATAAACTTTTATTTTGTTCAATTTTATACATGATATTTTGCTTTGATCCAATTCTCATAAATTATTAACATAATTATTGATATAAAATTATTTTATGTTTATATATTCCATACACAAAGAATTATATTTATTTAATAAAGCAATAAATCGATTTATTCATTTCTTTAAATGTGTATAATTGAATCACAATAAAAGTTTCATGTATACATTTTAACCGCAATCAAAGTTTCATACATATAATTGCACCAAATCAATGTTCATGTATCAAATTGTAAACTGAATCAAAGTATATGTATAATGTTGAGATTTGTTCCAACTAAGTTAAGAAAGTATAATATTAAAAATTTAAAGAAATATATTGCAAATAGGTTTCGATCAAATTTAAGTAGTTTTTTAAAAATATAAGTAATATTTAGTTGAAAATTTTAAAGATTTAATAAACGATTTTTTTTCTAACAGTAAATGAATTTTTAAAAAAAATTTTGAAGCATAAATATAGAAACATTAATTATAAGAAAATATATTAAGTAATTTCGTATAAAACCATAATTTATCAAAAACTAATGATATTATTAAATATATTATTCAAATAAAAAACATAATTTATAAATGGTAATCATATTATTTGTTTGTTAAAATATGGTCTAAGTCCATATACTCTTTTTAAATTTGAAAATTAGTTTCTTTATTTTTAAATTTCAAAATTTGGGTGTACTTGTTAACACCATTTTTTTGCTAAACTCATTGGTTTGGTATTTGAAAATTAAAAAAAAGAAGATCATTTGGTAGTTATGTAACAAAAAATAACATTGTAATAAATTTCTATTTAAGAGAAGAATTTTAATGAGATTAACAATTGAAGTTGCATTTTCAAAAATAAAAATAAGAATTAAATTTCAAATGCACGAAGAACATATGGACTTTGAGCATATTTTAACCTCTTTGCAAAATCTTACAAATTTTTTTTGATAGAGTAAAACAACTTTAAGGGAAAATACTATGAAAACACATTAATTCCTCATAGAACCAATATAATCCACTCGAATTAAATCCTGCACTAAACGTGGTGGTTGTTCAACCACTTGGATTTCTATGAAACTGGTTAAATCTTACAAATTTTACAATAAAGTTTTAGGAAATAAAAATAATATATTAATTATATACAACTAAATTTGTGCATCGCATGGGATAAAAAAACTAATAATATATATAATACATAGAGATTATATTACAAAGTCTCAAATTCCTAACTAGCATGAAGTGTAACACCCCTAACCTAGTCCGATCAACGGACCTGAGCTATGGGATGCTACAACGGAAAACAGAACATATAATATTAAGAGAACAATTTTGTACACCCATTAAAATAATACAATGAAAAAGAGACTATATCAAATTTTAAAATAATACACGAGTTTAGAATTAGGCAAGAAAAAGGACGAAAGTAAAAAATTTCCTCTAGTTTGCACAAGGTATCAATATTTGCATTATAGGTATCGATATTTTTATAATCAGTATCAATACCAATTTAAAAATCAATGCCAATTTGACGTTCTGCCAAATTGGAGATTTCAGCTCAAAACATTTTTATCGATATCTTTTTGGAGTTACCGATATTTTGGTAAATTTATCGATACTTAGTAAAAATACTGATACCTAATTGACATTCTGTAAATTTTTAAACTGTTCATTTAGTTTGGTATTGATACCTTGGTCTATCTTTATCGATGCTTCTATAGAAATTGTCAAAAATCACAAGTTTAAAAGAGTTATTTCATACCCTAACCTAAAACCAAATTCATAGATACATATAAATAAATCATTAACATATATAAAACTCATTCATCCTAAGTGTCTAACCAATATGCCATAAAAAGCACCTCAATTCAAATAATTTCAAACTACCAAACATTACCATTTAACACCATTCAATATCCATATGCATATGGTATACAATCAACTAACATTATCAAGTAAGCTTATACAAAATGAACCATTTTAACCAAAACAATTACCCAGCACAATGTTTCAAACATAACATCATCTAAACACACCATTTAATACTATTCAAGTCACTATTTCCATACTTTAATCACTACCAAAACTAACCAACCAAAACATGATCAAAGCCATTCATACAAGTATATACATGATTATATACCAAAAGGTACCAACCAAGCCAAAAGTCGCAACCATATTTACATAGCCAAAAACACAACATAACTCCAACAAATACATATACAATTTAAACCACCTACTACATGCGTTTATAACCAAAATCAAAACGATCAAAAGTTCTACCGAGTCGTTGAACGGATAGTGTGAGCTCTGACTTAACTTCCATTCAACCAAAACTTCCGATAATCTACAAAGAAATTAATCATAACGAACGTAAGCAAATCATTACTTAGTAAGCTCGTATTAAACTTTAACTTTAACTTACCATATATGATGTAACTCAAACATTCCATAAATAATTTCATCATCAAGGTCTTGAGTTCATTTATTGCTTATACATCTCACAAATTTCTTAAGGTTAGTGAGTTCTGATACGAACTCGGTTGATGTTATTCCGAGTCGTAATAGTTTGCCCGATTGAGAAATTGAGTAAGTTATTCTTCGTTTCAAGAAAGTCTGAAAGCAGATAGAAAATAGGCTCAAACAAGAGTTCAAAGAGTTTGGAAGATGGATAGAGGAAATTTGGCAAAGGTAAAGGTTGAATCAACAATATAGAAATTGTTGACCTAAGACTTACAAGCACTTAGATGGATAATGAAAAGTGAAATTAGTAAATAAACCTTGACCCACTATCTAACGAGATAGGAACCAAAGGTATAGCGAAATCAATAAATAAACCTTGACCCACTATCTAACGAGATAGGAACCAAAGGTATAGCGAACGCCACACTTGAAGTGATAAGTTCGGATATCAAAGGAAAGAAAAGATGCCACAAGCCTAGCTTGATAAGTCAGATCAATCCCAAAGAGAACAAGGAGATTTGGAATACTCACAAGTTTTAAAATATTTCATAAAAATTTAACAAAAAGTCGTTCTAAACAATGTTTTCTTACAAACTATTTATAGGAATTATTATGACTATTCAAATTCAACATTCATATAAGCTATTAACAAAATATTAAAAATCAGTTATAACTCTTAATGGGCAGCCAAAGAGTCATGTCTTTTCACTTGATTCATGCATAGCTGAAAAGTCACGCCTCTTCACTTAATGAAGGCTTAATGGTTCATTAAATGTGCTGCTTAATGTCCCTTCATTTTCCCCTCAACCAATTGCCTTAATGCTTGTGTATTCATCTTTTAATTGGCACCATAACTAGCTTTGAGTGCATGAAACCGATCAGACTTGAAGAATCACTCTCGGTCCATTTGAAAAGTCACCATAATTAGCTTTGAGTGCTTCAATATCCCCCAAAAACATTCCAAATATTCACCAGCAATTAAGTGACTAAATGTACACTCTTTTATGCCAAAACTGGACAACCAATTGAATGTGACAGCATTTGATTCTTCTTGGCAAATGAACAGCCCTATTGTAGTTATATGACCAGCCTTTTGGACTTTCCTACAACAATCACACAATCAATTTATTTAAGAAAAATTAAACACACTATAACTTAAGCATTAAAAAAAATAACAGCCAAATTAAATAACATACTAATATAAACAAACTCAAACATATGTAACAACTAAGATGCTTAAATGCTTGGTTTTAATTAAGATGGAAACTAAATGAACAATGAATTACTTAATGCATGACTTCATTAAAAGATGCAAACTATAATTAACATGAGAGTTACATAATGCATGACTTTATTAAATGCAGAACACAAAATGCATGTCATAATTAAAAGATGTAGATCAATAATGCAAGACATTAATTAAAGATGCATTTAATAAACAAGACATAATTTAAGACTCATATTTTAATAACTAAAGTTACTAAAATAAATAAATCAAAGTCCTTATTCCAACAACCAAATTAACAAACTGGAATTAAAAGCTTCATTTTGCACTTGGGCCCTTCGAGTTTGAGCCAATTCCGATATCGTTGAATTGTTTCAAAACATGATACGGCCGGGATCGCATCAGAGTTCATATATAAAACATGTAAAATTATCATATATACAAGTAAACACATATGATACATAATTCAACCATCACATATTCATTTAACCTTTCATATTTTCTTTTCAAGTATCCATTTATACCCAATGAACAATAGTGAAATAACATTGGATACACAGGAATAATGTTCATACAAGTTGTGATGGTATATGCTCACATGAGCTATGACTGTAAATGCTCACACGAGCTGTAGGTTGGGATGTTAGGCTACACGATGTTTCTCACATGAGTTGTGAAGAATTCGCAATAAATGCAGGATCTTAACCATTGGTAGGACATCCAAGACTAACGCCCGAAATGATAATAACCCTAATGACATGTCATTTGTATCCTAAGCACTCACAAGTTTCATATGGGCCATGCTTCATATCGATGTCATTTAATCATATAAACATTACTTCATCTCATGAATTCACCTATATAGATTTCCATTTTCAATCTTAACATTTACCTTATTATCACTACAACATAGTTCATTTAATCACTTACAATTTATCAAGTAAATAAACCCAATCCAATTATACATAGATAGTAATTAAATAAAAAAACAACAACTAATTAGTTTAATCAAAATGCGAACTTACCTAAACCGAATTTGACACCAATGATTACTCCGCTAACTTTTCTTTTCCACAATTATTGTTCGGTTGATTCATTTCTTGATCTAAATAATAATTTTAATTCAATTAGACTTTTAAAATAACTTAAACACTTAAATTTATGCATATAAATCCTTTTGTTAACATTTTACAATTTTACCTTGAAATTTCACCTTTTATGCAATTTAGTCTTATATCAAAACTTGTAAAATTTTCACAATTAACCTAATAACCCCTAAGCCGAATTCACTATAGCCCTTCTACAGCCCTTAAAAACTGAATATTTACAATTAAACCATGCCAATTTTGAAAACATAACAATTAAGTCCTTAGATTCAATACTAGTTAAAACTACTTTACAAAATGTCCTTATTTAGCATCAAGCTCATAATTCCATCAACTAACTTTACAAACACATAAAATTCAATATGGTAAGTCCTTAAACTTTTAATAGTTTCACAAATTAGTCCCTAGGCTAGCTAAATTAAGCTACAACGATATCAAAAATATAAAAATTACTAAAAATGGAAGCAAAAATCACTTACATGCAAGATAGATACTTGGTCGAAACTTTTAAGTTCTTCTAATGGTGTTTTCAGTTGGGAAAATCAAATGGAGAAGATGATAGCTTGTTTGCCTATTTTTTATTATAGTTTTATTTGCTTAATTACTATTTTACCCTTATAATTTAATTAAACTTTCACTAAAATCATGCATGAACCATCCACCTATTTAAACTATGGCTAATTTCCATATAAGGCCATCCAATCATGCTTCTATAGTCATTTAACACCTTTAAATTAATAGTGGTTAACTTTTTCATCTTTTATGATTTAGTCCTTTTTACTTAATTAACTATCTAAACGTTAAAATTTTCTAACCAAAATTTACTACGACACTATAATAGACTCATAAATATTAAATAAATAACAATTACTGACTCGCTAGTCAGAATTATGGTCTCAAAACCATCGTTTCCAACACCACGGAAAAACGAACTGTAACATGAAGTCCTAACTTTTTGACAAGTGGCATACCTATCTTTCCGACACATGCCATATATATATTTGTTTTTAAATTAATAGAAAATAATAATTTAAAGTTATAATTCGTTTTATGAAATTGAATTAAAATATGTCATATTCATTTGGGATAAATATCAAAATTATACATGAATTATGGCTTAACGTGCAATTGTATACATGAACTTTAATTTTGTACAATTTTATACATGAAATTTTGATTTAATCCAATTCTTGTAAATTATTAACACAATTATTGATATAACATCATCTTATGTTTATATATTGCATACATAAATAATTATATTTATCTAATATAAAAATAAACCAATGTATTTATTTATTTAATTTAAAGTTTCAAGTATACATTTGAATCACAATTAGAGTTTCATGTGTATAATTGCACCAAATTCAAATTATGTATATAATTGCACATTAAATTAAAGTTTATGTATAATTTTGATATTTTTCCTATCCATTTATATAAAATTTAAATTATTATTATTATATATAAAAAAAATAATTTAAATTTAATTTTACTTAAATTTATTTAACAATTGTTTGTTAATCTGTTTGAAACAGGCTAGGTCAAATTAATGTTTTTAAACCTTTTTTTTTGTTTATCATAGTTATTATAATATAATAATTTTATTATAAATGCATTAACTATGATAATTAATCTATAAGAAAATAATTAAATGAAACCCATATCCATTTTTATCAATGTATATATCCATTTTCATCAATAATTAATTATATATCTTTTTGTTAATAAGTGAATTAAAAATTTTAAAAGTTTTTTATTTTTAATTTTTAAAATAAAAAAATTTAATTTCAATTTTTTAAAAGTACATGGTCGAAGATACCATATTTAATTAATTTCATTGTGCAAAGCAACTTTTATTTTTAGTTACTATAAAATGTTGTCAGTGTAGGAGGACATAAGTTCGAAGTGTCCTGAAGTGCATTATTCTCTTATTTAAGGGTTGGGGAGAGGCTATGGGTAGGTTTAGGTATTGTATCAAAAAAAGCATATATGATAAGAACCTATAATAAGATTAATGTTAAAAAAGCTAATTAAAATGATAGAAACATTAAAAAATTATAGTTATAAAACTATTAAATAAGATAATTAAACTACAAAATGAGATTTTGCATGCAAAATAAAATTATATATAGGGTTGTAAATATGATTAAATGATGTTAAATTAAAAATATATGAAAATGTATAAATAATATAAAAATTTTTAAAATGATTTAAGTTAAAACTTTTTAAAAATTTATTTTATATTATAATTTTAATATTATTTTTAAATATTATTTTTTATGCCGGACATTGAGGGATGTTGAAGGGAATAAACATTATACATTATTAAAATTATTTGCATACACTTTAATATTTTTTATTTAAACATTATATTATATTTTAAAATTATGCATTTTTAAAAATTGTTTATATCTTCCAAAAATTGTTTCATGAACAATTATAATTAATAGATTAATATTTAAATAATAACAATTTTATAAAACAAACGAGTAATCTGTGCATTGCACAATATAAAAAACAAATTATATATATATATTTACAATGTTTAAGAGAAAATGTTGATGTGAATAGATTATTATGACGTGGATTATTCAAAATTTAAGTTAATTAATAGTTTAAGAATCTTGTAGTAAGTACAAAATCCTTAAAATCCCAATAGCTTTCTTAAAAAAATTGATTTCTTGAAAATTTTAATAATTTAAATTCCTTTATAACTTATAATAAATAAAATTTAAAATAAAACTTGAAAGTAAAAAATTCCATAAATAATTAAAGATACATCAAAACAAGGTCTATATATTTACATTTAGTATTTATCATTCCTAATTTTCAGGACATACCTCATGTATTCATTTATATTATTTACATAATCAATTAAATATAATATACCAAATATTTGATAAATCAAATTAAATTTTCTTATCGTTATATTTTTATTTTGAATTGCTTATTTATCAAATGTATCCTTTATTTTATTCCTAAAAAAAATAGAGTTATCTTAATAAATTGAATTTTACATCCCATTACTTTTCACTTTCCTCTGAACTATACAAAAATTTTTTTTATCTCTAATACCCTCCCATTTAATTGATTTATAAAATTTTTTATTCTCTAATACCCTTCCATTTAATTTCACTACTACTCTCACAATGAATATTCATTGCTACAGAAAAAAAAATTAGGTTTCTAAATTATCATTGCCACTTTATCGATATTATTAGACTTTTTTTTTCATTTTGATTTAATTTTTTGCTTGTTTCTTTTTTGTTATATATCCGTATACGATAATTGTCTACAACTTAGACAAATGACTTATGCGTTGCACTTTTTTAAGGTTAAGTAAATTTTGTAATTCGATTTTTCTATATTCATTCATGTTTTCTATTTTAAACTCTATATTGTTTTACATGTATATAAGTCATAATTTATATCCGTATTTTACAATTAATCCATTTTATCTTTACATTGAAGCAGAAAGATCAATATCCTAGGGCATAATTAAATATTCAGATCAAATTCAATATTTACATTTTCCTCTACGTATCCTTTAAGGTATCCCACTTCACTTACTTTTAATATTTTTTCTTTTTTTCCTTTTAATCTGTTACTTAACTGACTGTATGACTCAAATTATCATCACTATTCTATTTAATTGTCTTAAAAACCTTATTAGAAACAAAATTATTTACATTAACTAAATATTCTAATCTATTTTTCAATACTACCACAAACATATTCAATTAATATTTATACATATTATCATGATAAATATATTTACTAACATGAAATTAGAGTATAACAAAAAAAGTAAATAAATAGTAAGAAAAATATACTTACAATAACATTCATACCATATGGAACAACAACCCTGCAAAATAATGTGCTAAATGTTTAAAATTTATCATTATCAAAAGGTTTGTAACTTAATACTATGTTAATTTTATTTAAAGTGAAAGTTGATAATAATACATAAATTAATATGAAGTTACACGTACTTTTAAACAAAACTACATGTAAAAAACAAACTTTCATTTAATATAATTATGTTATGTCGAAACTATTTTTATATTTAAAATCTTGTTTTATCGTTTTAATTATGGACCCGAGTATAAAATAATTATTCCTTTTTAAATAACATATAGTTTATGCGGCACAAATTTTTTGTTTGTTTTTGAAAAGCAATCCCTTGTTGATGATGACAATTCGAATTAAAGGAAAATATTGGATTAAAAAGCTTTAATTTGTCAAATATTGAAACCGGGGAAAACACACTTCATGCAAGCTTTAATGAAAATTAATGGGGATTTAAAAAATGAAACAGATCTGTAATATTTTATGCGTATCATATCCACTACTAAAACTGATAAAACATTAAATCAGTCGAAAACAATTTGATATAACCAAAGTATATGATACTCCGATATCCCTTTATTACACAAAAAGAAGAAATAAATAAAACTAAGATTTGACAAATATGAGTATCAACATGAATAGTTAAAAAGCATAAAAAATCCTTATTGAAAGATACACTGTCACCTCTAATTATTAAGGGTTGTCGCATCTTCATTTTACACAATTAGGGCTTGCATTTTACACCAGTATCAAATTGCATCCTTAATGGGCTGTTTTATTATTATTATTATTATTATTGTTGTTGCACCATTGCTACTCTAATATTATATTAATTTAAAGTCTTTATAAATATTTTAAAATTATTTCTTATTTAAATCTTATTCCTTTATAAAAAAATGTTCTATTCCTACAACTAGATTTTATAAACATCCTTAATTAACAACAAATATTATGGTATTCAAAATATACATGCTGTATCTATATATATGTACTATTTTACAATATTATTAATTATAGGGAGATGAATTATTTATGATTATAATCAATATTACTGTATCTATACATTAAATTATTTAGATCTAAATATTAATTTACTTATTATTAAATTTAAATTTTGACAAATTTTAATGAGTTTAGGATTATAATAAATTTATACAAAAAATAAATCTGTATATTGCACGAATAGAAAAATTAGAAAGCAGCTGTTGGGTATCTAAACAAAGCGAAATGGGCAAAGGAATCATTGCAACTACCATAGCAATTGAAAAAGATGGGGTGAGCTGGCTGACAGCCTTACCTTTTCTTTCTTATTTTTCCTTTTAATGTCCCTTAGGCCTTACTCCATGACCCATGTTCTTCGCCTTGGGATTTTGATCTAATCTCAACTGTTGGATTAAACCTCAGGTGGTGGTTATTATTATTATTATTGTCGTCGTCGTTAATTGTTGAGCTATATTGTTCGCTGTCTGTTTTGTTTGGTCAGGATTTTATTTTATTTTATTTATAAAATTATATTATTTTAATTTTGTATTATCATCAAATTTTTTATTGAATCTCTTAGTTTTATCAGTGTGAGAAATAAGTCCACATAATTAACCATGATAACAATTTTATTTAATCTATTATGAATTAACCATGATAATTAACCAAGAACACTCAAAACGCCTAAAATCTGATACCAAATGATAGGGGCTTGCGCGCGGACCAAGATCGAGTTTGTCAAGTCACGGGAAATTCCAACGAGAGCTATAGACACTTGGGCTGAAACGAAAACAGATTACAGAAAATTAAACTCGAAAGACCCAGAAAACCAAATTGAAGTAGAAATAGGATACTTGGGCGGCAAGAAAGATGGAAAATTATGAATAAAGGTCGTTTTTGATGCCAAAGAATGTTGCAAAACAAGTTCTTGAAGCTTGCAATGGCTGAAAACGCAACAAGAACAATTAAATCCAGTTAATCATCAATTCGGCACAAACAGAAATAGTTAAAGAAGAACAAACAACGAGAAAAATAAAGAAAAGTCCTAAGAAGCCTTGAAATCAAGAAAGATTTCACAAGTCCCTTCAAACAGCTCTAATCTACCCTCCAATGTAGAAACACGGCAAGAAGAAGGTTGAAGATGGCTCCCACAATCAAAAAGATTGTTAAAACTACTTCTAAAGAAAACTCAAGAGAGAATTCTTGAAGAAACTCAGAGAATTTTCACTCAACAAAAATCTGATTTTCATCTAATTGTTCTTAAGGGTGGCTGACCAAGCCATATATATAGGCCTTCTAACTATTTTCCTAGCCCTACAGGAAAACTAAAAAAAAAATCTAATTATTGACTTTCAAGGGGAATTTCGTCCAAGGCCTTTAAATGGGCCTCTTGGACTGAATTTTTACATAGAAATTTATTCATAAAGTCTAAAAATTAAAACTAAGTATTTAAAGAATTAAAATTTTACAAATTGGGCCACTTTGACAATTTGGTCTGATTTTCAACTAAGTCTAATTTAAACTTCTTGGTTGGGCTTGGAACATCTTATTGGGTCGTATCTTCAAGAACTTGGGCTTGTAATCCGTTCTCTCCCGAAATTGGTTCGTTGATGCTCGTAATTGAGATCCAATGCGCTTTAGCTTCAAAATTCAGTTTCTTGGGCCAAGATTTCCAAGATTTGAAATCTTGATTTTCTTGATTCTTGAAATCACTCAAAACAGCAAAATTGGACCAAGATTCGATTTCTTGATTTTCTTGAAAACAAGAAAGTGAATCTTGATTTTCTTTTTCCTTTGTGTACGCATCTAAGGCCTTGCTAATGAAGTCTTGAACGGTTCCATTTAGTTTCATACGCATTTGCCTGGCGTTTGATCTCATTATTGGGCCTTGTGGTAATTTGAGCCCATCACGTTCTTGAGCTTGAGTTGGGCCTTTGTGACTCGTATCATTCCCCCATTCCTCAAAAATATTTGTCCTCGAATTTGAAAATTCAAATGGAGATAAGTCAGTCACATTGAAAGTAGAACTTACATTGTACTCACCGGGTAGGTCAATTTTGTATGCATTATCATTGATCCACTCGAGTACTTGGAAAGACCCATCGCCTCTTGGGTCCAACTTGGTATTATTTTTGTAAGAAATCGTTCTTTCCTCATATGGACCCAAACCCAATCTCTGGGTTCAAGGACAACCTATTTGCGCCCCTTATTTGCTTTGTTGGTGTTGATGTCATTTGTTTTGGCTATTCGTTGCCTAGCCTTCTCGTGTAAGGATTTGACCAGCTCAGCTTTCTATTCGCCATCTAAATTAACAATATGTTCTAGTGGTAATGGCGCAAGGTCAAGTACTGTTAGTGGGTTAAAACCATAAACAAGTTCAAATGGTGAATAGCCAGTTGTAGAATGAATAGATCTATTATATGCAAATTCAACAAATGGCAAATATTCTTCCCAATTTTTAATGTTCTTTCCCACAACAGATCGTAATAAGGCTCCTAAAATTCAATTGACTACCACAGTTTGGCCATCCGTTTGGGAGTGACATGTAGTTGAATACAGGAATTTCGTACCAAGCTTACCCCACAATACCTTCCAAAAGTGGCTAAGGAATTTGACATCTCCATCGAAAATAATTGTTTTAGGGATGCCATGAAGTCTTACCACATTTTTAAAAAATGTTTGCCACATGTGTAGCATCATCTGTTTTGTGACAAGGAATAAAATGTGCCATCTTGGAAAACCTGTCAACAACAACAAATATACTATCTCTTCTTTTCTTAGTTCGTGGCAAACCTAGAATAAAATCCATGGATAAGTCTACCCATGGTGAAGTAGGAATCGGCAAAGGAGTGTAAAGGCCGTGAGGCATTACCTTAGATTTTGCTTGTTTGCATGTGATGCACTTAGAATATACCTTTTCGACATCCTTCTTCATATGTGGCCAATGGAAGTGTTCTTGCAAGATTTCTAGTGTTTTGGTCACTCCAAAACGTCCCATTAAACCCCCACTATGGGCCTCATGAATCAATAATTCTCGCATGGAACAATTTAGTATGCACAACCTGTTTACACGAAAAAGAAATCCATCTACAAGGTAAAACTTCTCAAAAGTAGTATTTCCACAATTACTATAGATATGGTTGAAATTAGCATCATCATTATGTAACTCTTTAATATGTTCAAACCCTAATACTTTAGCATTTAATGTAGTTATTAAAGTATATTGTCTAGACAAAGCATCCGCAACTACATTATCTTTAACCGTTTTATATTTTATCACATAAGGGAATGTTTCAATGAATTCCACCCATCGAGTATGCCGTTTACTTAACTTACCTTGTCCCTTTAACCATTTAAGGGATTCATAGTCTGTATGTATTACAAATTCATTAGGCAGCAAGTAATGTTGCCGTACTTGAAGTGTACGAACCAATGCCAAAAGTTCTTTATTATAAGTTGAGTAATTAATTGTGCACCATTCAATTTTTCACTAAAATAAGCAATTGGTTACTTATCTTGCATTAAAACGGCACCAATGCCAATTCTTGAAGCATCACACTTAGACCTGTCCATGGGCCGGGTGGCCCGACCCAGCCCGACGGCCTGCCCGAAATATGGGAGGGTTCGGGTAAAAATATAGGCCTGAAATATGGGCTTGGGTAAAAAAACGGGCCAGGCCTCGGGCACCACTTTTTTGGCCCAGGCCCGACCCGAATATAATAAATATATATTTTATTTTTATTTTTTAATTTTAAAATACTTTTAAAAATTATTTTTTATTATTTTTTATTTTTAAAATAATTTTTAATGTTTATTTTAAAAATGGGCCGGGCCAGGCTCGGGCTTATGATATTTTTCCCAAGCCAGGCCTGGGCAAAATTTCAGGCCCATATTTCGGGTCGGGCCGAAAAGTTTTTTCCGGCCCGGCCCCGCCCGGTCCATGGACAGGTCTAATCACACTCAAGTTCAAAAGTGTTAGTAAAATCAGGTAATCTAAGAAGAGGAGCAGAACATAACTTAGCTTTTAGGGTTTGAAAAGCCTTTTCTTGAGTTTCACCCCATTTGAAACCATGGATTTTTTAATAACTTCTGTTAATGGGGTAGCAATAGTGGAGAAATCTTTCACAAATCATTTATAAAAACAAGCTAAATCATCGAAAGATCTCAGCTCAGTTATCAATTTAGGAGTTGGCCACTCCTTGATTGCCTTAAATTTGTCCTCATCGACATGAATACCTTGAGCACTAACTATGAAACCTAAAAATATTAGCTTATCACAACAAAATGTGCATTTTTCAAGGTTGGCAAACAATTTTTCAGCTCTTAGAATGTCTAAAACCGTTCTAACATGGAAAACATGATAATTTAATGGTGTTGAGTAAATTAAAATGTCATCAAAGTAAACTACTACAAATTTACCCAAGTGAGGCCTTAAAACGTGATTCATTAATCTCATAAATGTACTCAGTGCATTAATAAGGCCGAAAGGCATAACTAACCATTCATATAATCCAAATTTTGTTTTAAAGGCTGTTTTCCATTCATCCCCTTCCCTCATACGAATTTGATGATAATCGCTTTTTAAATCAATTTTAGTAAATATAATTGAACCATGTAACTCATCAAGCATGTCATCAAGTCGAGGAATTTGATGTCTATACTTTACCGTTATTTTGTTGATTGGACGACAATCAACACACATTCTATACGTACCATCTTTCTTAGGTACCAATAAGACAGGAACGACACAAGGGCTTAAGCTTTCACGAATGTACCCTTTGTCTAATAAATCCTCAACTTGCCTTTGCAATTCATTTGTCTCCTCGGGATTGCTTCTATAGGCTGGTTGATTTGGTATTGAAGCTCCGGGCACTAAGTCAATTTGGTGTTCTATCCCACGTAAAGGTGGTAAACCTTTAGGGGCCTCACTAAAAATATCCTCATAATCCTGCAAAAGACATTGAAACACACTAGGCAAATTTTCATTAGATAGAGATAAATAGTTTTGCCTAAACCTCACAAGAATACAAGGCTGTTTATTGAGTAGGGCTCTCTGCACATCTTGTTTTGTTACAATTAAAATTTTCACTCTAGTTTTACCACTTGCGGATTCACTCACCTTTGGGCCATTTAAATTTTGACTTTTTTCACTATTAGCCTATTTTCTCTCTATCTTTTTTATTTGTCCTTTCTCCCTCACCCCTTCACAAAATATCATCATTTTTAATTGATCTTTATTTACATTAATGGGATTTAAAGGAGCAAAAGTGAATTTTTGGCCTTTAAACACAAGAGAGTATCTATTGAGTATCTATTGAGCTTACCTTGGTGTGTAACATCACGATCAAATTGTCAAGGCTGTCCAAGGAGCAAGTGTGCCGCATGCATTGGGACCACATCACACCATACCTCATCCTCGTAATTCCTGAGCTTAAAAATGATCAAGGACTATTTTGTAACTTTAACTTCTGAGCATTCATTAAGCCACTGAAGGTGATACGGCTTAGGGTGCTTGGTACAAGGTAACTTTAAGGAATCCACCAAATAACTGCTAACTACATTCGAACAACTCCCACTATCAATAATAAGTGGACATAAGTTACCTTTTATAAAACACCTAGAATGGAAAATATTGGTCCTTTGGTTATCAAAATCGTCTCTCATTTGGATGTTAAGGGTGTGGCGGACTATAAGGCATTGAAAATCGGCAAAGTCCCTTTCTTTTGGTGGTTCAACCAACTCTTCTTCATTAGCACTATCATCCACAAGTTCGGGCATTTCTGGATTTGTTTTATCGGAGTCGGAAGTGTACTCACCATTATCTTTCATAAGAAGAAATCTCGTGTTAGGGCATTCTATACTATAATGACCATGTTGCACTTAAAAAATTCAATCTCACGAGTCTTCTTTACATTCGAATCACTTATATTGGGCTGCTTAGAAGGTGTTTGCGTTTTAATATGAGCCCCTTTCTTCTAGTCTGATTGCTTACTACCATTACTCGAAGAAGAGTTAATAGTAACAAAAGGTGGTTTCCAACTTTTAAAATCAGAATTGGAAATGTTACCTCTATAATATTGTGAAGTAGAAAAGGAACTAACCCTTTGTTCCTTTAATTGTTGCTCGATTTCAATGGCTTTATGAACTGCTTCTTCCAAATCAATGTATGTTTGTAGCCTTAATGTATTAGCTATTGACCTATTTAAACCATCAATAAATCGAACCATAGTTGTTTTATCATCCTCCTCTACATTAGCTCTCTGAATGAGCATTTCCATCTCCTTAAAGTATTCATCTACCATCCTACTACCTTGAACAAGTCGTCTAAGTTTTGTTTTAACCTCTCTATAGTAATGAGGCGGAATAAATCTTTTACGCATGACTTGTTTCAACTTATCCCATGTCGTAATCCCACGTTCATAATTCCTATGACTATTTACCCTAAGTTGAGTCCACCAACTTAATGCATAATTTGAAAATTCTAGTGTTGCTAACGATACTTTTTCATCATCTGGACATTTATAATAGTGAAACATAAGTTCAATTTTAGATTCCCATTCACAATAAGCTTCTGGATCATTCTTACCACGAAATTGAGGAATTGTGAATTTTGGTTTTGCCAAAGGGGGTTGTCCGCGATCATGACATTGATACTCAGCTCTAGGGACACGTCTAAGAGCGTGCCTGTGAGCACGAGGCTGGTTATCCACGTCATCTTTAATTGAACCCCGATACTGAGGCTCTTGATCCAATCTCATCTCATTGATAGTAGCACTCAATGTTCGAAGTATGGCATTTGTTTGTCTGAGTGTAGCAGCCTGTTCGTCTAACTGTTGTTGGAACTCTTTAAATTTATCATGGACATCATTATGGTCATTATTCTTATCATCGACTTGACCAATTCTAGGCATCTTATTTTTTTTCTTTTTTTTTTCTTTTGGAATTCCTGCAAAACAAACACTCAACAGTCAAAAAGGAAAATTAAATTCTCAAAGAGGCAGAATTCAGTCTTGTGAGTTCTTTAGTAGAGTCTATATCAATCAATTAGAAAGTGTATGAACCGTAACTACCAAAGAATCCTTATTTGCACTAGGAGTCCAAAAAGTGACAAGACACCAATTGATTTGTGTCGCACTGAGGAAGAATTGTGCACATTTTTAAATCCTACTAACACAAGAAACAAGAAGGTGTTAGATAGTGTAAAGGAAGAATAAAAGCAAAACAAATGAAAACCTACAGCTAAGAATCAATAAAAATTGCTGACACCCGAAAACCCGAAAAAAAACTGTGGAGTAACTTGACAACTTCGTTCGAGGTGTTCTCGATCTCTAAAAATCAAGAAAATTAAATTGGAATGTCCTAAATATTGTATATTTGATCTGGAAAGTTTCGGCACTAAACTCAACCCGCTGAATATTTTTTTAATTTTTATTTGATTTCATCTTTTTCTATTTTTTTGACTTTTTCTACTGATTTTTTTGCGGGAAATATTTTTTAATATTCTATCACAGTGCCACAATATTCATATAAAATTTCAGACCAATTGGACAACGTTTACCCACTCAAATGAATTTTTTTCCAAAAATTTTTCTGGGTAAAAATTGATATATGTTGTTTTTTTTAAAGGAAATCACTTTAGAAATCAACCAAGAACACCCAAAACGCCCAAAATCTAATACCAAATGATAGGGGCTTGCGCGCGGACCAAGATCGAGTTTGTCAAGTCACGGGAAATTCCAACGAGAGCTGTAGACACTTGGGCTGAAACGAAAATTGATTACAGAAAATTAAACTCGAAAGACCCAGAAAACCAAATTGAAGTAGAAATAGGATACTTGGGCGGCAAGAAAGATGGAAAATTATGACTAAAGGTCGTTTCTTGATGCCAAAGAATGTAGCAAAACAGGTTCTTGAAGCTTGCAATGGCTGAAAACGCAACAAGAACAATTAAATCCAGTTAATCATCAATTCGGCACAAACAAAAATAGTTAAAGAAGAACAAACAACGAGAAAAAATAAAGAAAAGTCCTAAGAAGCCTTGAAATCAAGAAAGATTTCACAAGTCCCTTCAAACAGCTCTAATCTACCCTCCAAAGTAGAAACACGGCAAGAAGAAGGTTGAAGATGACTCCCACAATCAAAAAGATTGTTAAAACTACTTTTGAAGAAAACTCAAGAGAGAATTCTTGGAGAAACTCAAAGAGAATTTTCACTCAACAAAAATCTGATTTCCATCTAATTGTTCTTAAGGGTGGCTGGCCAAGCCATATATATAGGCCTTCTAACTATTTTCCTACCTCTACTAGGAAAACTAAAAAAAACCTAATTATTGACTTCAAGGGGAATTTCGTCCAAGGCCTTTAAATGGGCCTCTTGGACTGAATTTTTACATAGAAATTTATTCATAAAGTCCAAAAAGTGACAAGACACCAATTGATTTGTGTTGCACTGAGGAAGAATTGTGCACACTTTTAAATCCTACTAACACAAGAAACAAGAATGTGTTAGATAGTGTAAAGGAAGAATAAAAGCAAAACAAATGAAAACCTACAGCTAAGAATCAATAAAAATTGCTGACACCCGAAAACCCGAAAAAAAAACTGTGGAGTAACTTGACAACTTCGTTCGAGGTGTTCTCGATCTCTAACAATCAAGAAAATTAAATTGGAATGTCCTAAATATTGTATATTTGATCTGGAAAGTTTCGGCACTAAACTCAACCCGCTGAATATTTTTTTAATTTTATTTGATTTCATCTTTTTCTATTTTTTTGACTTTTTCTACTGATTTTTTGCGGGAAATATTTTTTAATATTCTATCACAGTGCCACAATATTCATATAAAATTTCAGACCAAGTGGACAACGTTTACCCACTCAAATGAATTTTTTTCCAAAAATTTTCTGGGTAAAAACTGATATATGCTGTTTTTTTAAAGGAAATCACTTTAGAAATCAACCAAGAACACCCAAAACGCCCAAAATCTGATATCAAATGATAGGGGCTTGCGCGCGGACCAAGATCGAGTTTGTCAAGTCACGGGAAATTCCAACGAGAGCTGTAAACACTTGGGCTGAAACGAAAATTGATTACAGAAAATTAAACTCGAAAGACCCAGAAAACCAAATTGAAGTAGAAATAGGATACTTGGGCGGCAAGAAAGATGGAAAAATTATGACTAAAGGTCGTTTCTTGATGCCAAAGAATGTAGCAAACAGGTTCTTGAAGCTTGCAATGGCTGAAAACGCAACAAGAACAATTAAATCCAGTTAATCATCAATTCGGCACAAACAAAAATAGTTAAAGAAGAACAAACAACGAGAAAAAATAAAGAAAAGTCCTAAGAAGCCTTGAAATCAAGAAAGATTTCACAAGTCCCTTCAAACAGCTCTAATCTACCCTCCAATGTAGAAACACGGCAAGAAGAAGGTTGAAGATGACTCCCACAATCAAAAGATTGTTAAAACTACTTTTGAAGAAAACTCAAGAGAGAATTCTTGGAGAAACTCAAAGAGAATTTTCACTCAACAAAAATCTGATTTCCATCTAATTGTTCTTAAGGGTGGCTGGCCAAGCCATATATATAGGCCTTCTAACTATTTTCCTAGCTCTACTAGGAAAACTAAAAAAAACCTAATTATTGACTTCAAGGGGAATTTCGTCCAAGGCCTTTAAATGGGCCTCTTGGACTGAATTTTTACATAGAAATTTATTCATAAAGTCCAAAAAGTGACAAGACACCAATTGATTTGTGTCGCACTGAGGAAGAATTGTGCACACTTTTAAATCCTACTAACACAAGAAACAAGAAGTGTTAGATAGTGTAAAGGAAGAATAAAAGCAAAACAAATGAAAACCTACAGCTAAGAATCAATAAAAATTGCTGACACCCGAAAACCCGAAAAAAACTGTGGAGTAACTTGACAACTTCGTTCGAGGTGTTCTCGATCTCTAAAAATCAAGAAAATTAAATTGGAATGTCCTAAATATTGTATATTTGATCTGGAAAGTTTCGCACTAAACTCAACCCGCTGAATATTTTTTTAATTTTATTTGATTTCATCTTTTTCTATTTTTTTGACTTTTTCTACTGATTTTTTTGCGGGAAATATTTTTTAATATTTATCACAGTGCCACAATATTCATATAAAATTTCAGACCAAGTGGACAACGTTTACCCACTCAAATGAATTTTTTTCCAAAAATTTTTCTGGGTAAAAACTGATATATGCTGTTTTTTTAAAGGAAATCACTTTAGAAATCAACCAAGAACACCCAAAACGCCCAAAATCTGATATCAAATGATAGGGGCTTGCGCGCGGACCAAGATCGAGTTTGTCAAGTCACGGGAAATTCCAACGAGAGCTGTAACACTTGGGCTGAAACGAAAATTGATTACAGAAAATTAAACTCGAAAGACCCAGAAAACCAAATTGAAGTAGAAATAGGATACTTGGGCGGCAAGAAAGATGGAAAAATTATGACTAAAGGTCGTTTCTTGATGCCAAAGAATGTAGCAAAACAGGTTCTTGAAGCTTGCAATGGCTGAAAACGCAACAAGAACAATTAAATCCAGTTAATCATCAATTCGGCACAAACAAAAATAGTTAAAGAAGAACAAACAACGAGAAAAAATAAAGAAAAGTCCTAAGAAGCCTTGAAATCAAGAAAGATTTCACAAGTCCCTTCAAACAGCTCTAATCTACCCTCCAATGTAGAAACACGGCAAGAAGAAGGTTGAAGATGACTCCCACAATCAAAAAGATTGTTAAAACTACTTTTGAAGAAAACTCAAGAGAGAATTCTTGGAGAAACTCAAAGAGAATTTTCACTCAACAAAAATCTGATTTCCATCTAATTGTTCTTAAGGGTGGCTGGCCAAGCCATATATATAGGCCTTCTAACTATTTTCCTAGCTCTACTAGGAAAACTAAAAAAAACCTAATTATTGACTTCAAGGGGAATTTCGTCCAAGGCCTTTAAATGGGCCTCTTGGACTGAATTTTTACATAGAAATTTATTCATAAAGTCCAAAAAGTGACAAGACACCAATTGATTTGTGTCGCACTGAGGAAGAATTGTGCACACTTTTAAATCCTACTAACACAAGAAACAAGAAGGTGTTAGATAGTGTAAAGGAAGATAAAAGCAAAACAAATGAAAACCTACAGCTAAGAATCAATAAAAATTGCTGACACCCGAAAACCCGAAAAAAAACTGTGGAGTAACTTGACAACTTCGTTCGAGGTGTTCTCGATCTCTAAAAATCAAGAAAATTAAATTGGAATGTCCTAAATATTGTATATTTGATCTGGAAAGTTTCGGCACTAAACTCAACCCGCTGAATATTTTTTTAATTTTATTTGATTTCATCTTTTTCTATTTTTTTGACTTTTTCTACTGATTTTTTTGCGGGAAATATTTTTTAATATTCTATCACAGTGCCACAATATTCATATAAAATTTCAGACCAAGTGGACAACGTTTACCCACTCAAATGAATTTTTTTCCAAAAATTTTTCTGGTAAAAACTGATATATGCTGTTTTTTTAAAGGAAATCACTTTAGAAATCAACCAAGAACACCCAAAACGCCCAAAATCTGATACCAAATGATAGGGGCTTGCGCGCGGACCAAGATCGAGTTTGTAAGTCACGGGAAATTCCAACGAGAGCTGTAGACACTTGGGCTGAAACGAAAATTGATTACAGAAAATTAAACTCGAAAGACCCAGAAAACCAAATTGAAGTAGAAATAGGATACTTGGGCGGCAAGAAAGATGGAAAAATTATGACTAAAGGTCGTTTCTTGATGCCAAAGAATGTAGCAAAAAGGTTATTGAAGCTTGCAATGGCTGAAAACGCAACAAGAACAATTAAATCCAGTTATCATCAATTCGGCACAAACAAAAATAGTTAAAGAAGAACAAACAACGAGAAAAAATAAAGAAAAGTCCTAAGAAGCCTTGAAATCAAGAAAGATTTCACAAGTCCCTTCAAACAGCTCTAATCTACCCTCCAATGTAGAAACACGGCAAGAAGAAGGTTGAAGATGACTCCCACAATCAAAAAGATTGTTAAAACTACTTTTGAAGAAAACTCAAGAGAGAATTCTTGGAGAAACTCAAAGAGAATTTTCACTCAACAAAAATCTGATTTCCATCTAATTGTTCTTAAGGGTGGCTGGCCAAGCCATATATATAGGCCTTCTAACTATTTTCCTAGCTCTACAGAAAACTAAAAAAAACCTAATTATGACTTCAAGGGGAATTTCGTCCAAGGCCTTTAAATGGGCCTCTTGGACTGAATTTTTACATAGAAATTTATTCATAAAGTCCAAAAAGTGACAAGACACCAATTGATTTGTGTCGCACTGAGGAAGAATTGTGCACACTTTAAATCCTACTAACACAAGAAACAAGAAGGTGTTAGATAGTGTAAAGGAAGAATAAAAGCAAAACAAATGAAAACCTACAGCTAAGAATCAATAAAAATTGCTGACACCCAAAAACCCGAAAAAAAAACTGTGGAGTAACTTGACAACTTCGTTCGAGGTGTTCTCGATCTCTAAAAATCAAGAAAATTAAATTGGAATGTCCTAATATTGTATATTTGATCTGGAAAGTTTCGGCACTAAACTCAACCCGCTGAATATTTTTTTAATTTTTATTTGATTTCATCTTTTTCTATTTTTTTGACTTTTCTACTGATTTTTTTGCGGGAAATATTTTTTAATATTCTATCACAGTGCCACAATATTCATATAAAATTTCAGACCAAGTGGACAACGTTTACCCACTCAAATGAATTTTTTTCCAAAAATTTTTCTGGATAAAAACTGATATATGCTGTTTTTTTTAAAGGAAATCACTTTAGAAATCAACCAAGAACACCCAAAACGCCCAAAATCTGATACCAAATGATAGGGGCTTGCGCGCGGACCAAGATCGAGTTTGTCAAGTCACGGGAAATTCCAACGAGAGCTGTAGACACTTGGGCTAAAACGAAAATTGATTACAGAAAATTAAACTCGAAAGACCCAGAAAACCAAATTGAAGTAGAAATAGGATACTTGGGCGCAAGAAAGATGGAAAAATTATGACTAAAGGTCGTTTCTTGATGCCAAAGAATGTAGCAAAACAGGTTATTGAAGCTTGCAATGGCTGAAAACGCAACAAGAACAATTAAATCCAGTTCATCATCAATTCGGCACAAACAAAAATAGTTAAAGAAGAACAAACAACGAGAAAAAATAAAGAAAAGTCTAAGAAGCCTTGAAATCAAGAAAGATTTCACAAGTCCCTTCAAACAGCTCTAATCTACCCTCCAATGTAGAAACACGGCAAGAAGAAGGTTGAAGATGACTCCCACAATCAAAAAGATTGTTAAAACTACTTTTGAAGAAAACTCAAGAGAGAATTCTTGGAGAAACTCAAAGAGAATTTTCACTCAACAAAAATCTGATTTCCATCTAATTGTTCTTAAGGGTGGCTGGCCAAGCCATATATATAGGCCTTCTAACTATTTTCCTAGCTCTACAACGAAAACTAAAAAAAACCTAATTACTGACTTCAAGGGGAATTTCGTCCAAGGCCTTTAAATGGGCCTCTTGGACTGAATTTTTACATAGAAATTTATTCATAAAGTCCAAAAAGTGACAAGACACCAATTGATTTGTGTCGCACTGAGGAAGAATTGTGCACACTTTTAAATCCTACTAACACAAGAAACAAGAAGGTGTTAGATAGTGTAAAGGAAGAATAAAAGCAAAACAAATGAAACCCTACAGCTAAGAATCAATAAAAATTGCTGACACCCGAAAACCCGAAAAAAAAACTGTGGAGTAACTTGACAACTTCGTTCGAGATGTACTCGATCTCTAAAAATCAAGAAAATTAAATTGGAATGTCCTAAATATTGTATATTTGATCTGGAAAGTTTCGGCACTAAACTCAACCCGCTGAATATTTTTTTAATTTTTATTTGATTTCATCTTTTTCTATTTTTTTGACTTTTTCTACTGATTTTTTGCGGGAAATATTTTTTAATATTCTATCACAGTGCCACAATATTCATATAAAATTTCAGACCAATTGGACAACGTTTACCCACTCAAATGAATTTTTTTCCAAAAATTTTTCTGGTAAAAACTGATATATGCTGTTTTTTTTAAAGGAAATCACTTTAGAAATCAACCAAGAACACCCAAAACGCCCAAAATCTGATACCAAATGATAGGGGCTTGCGCGCGGACCAAGATCGAGTTTGTCAAGTCACGGGAAATTCCAACGAGAGCTGTAGACACTTGGGCTAAAACGAAAATTGATTACAGAAAATTAAACTCGAAAGACCCAGAAAACCAAATTGAAGTAGAAATAGGATACTTGGGCGGCAAGAAAGATGGAAAAATTATGACTAAAGGTCGTTTCTTGATGCCAAAGAATGTAGCAAAACAGGTTCTTGAAGCTTGCAATGGCTGAAAACGCAACAAGAACAATTAAATCCAGTTAATCATCAATTCGGCACAAACAAAAATAGTTAAAGAAGAACAAACAACGAGAAAAAATAAAGAAAAGTCCTAAGAAGCCTTGAAATCAAGAAAGATTTCACAATCCCTTCAAACAGCTCTAATCTACCCTCCAAAGTAGAAACACGGCAAGAAGAAGGTTGAAGATGACTCCCACAATCAAAAAGATTGTTAAAACTACTTTTGAAGAAAACTCAAGAGAGAATTCTTGGAGAAACTCAAAGAGAATTTTCACTCAACAAAAATCTGATTTCCATCTAATTGTTCTTAAGGGTGGCTGGCCAAGCCATATATATAGGCCTTCTAACTATTTTCCTAGCTCTACAACGAAAACTAAAAAAAACCTAATTACTGACTTCAAGGGGAATTTCGTCCAAGGCCTTTAAATGGGCCTATTGGACTGAATTTTTACATAGAAATTTATTCATAAAGTCCAAAAAGTGACAAGACACCAATTGATTTGTGTCGCACTGAGGAAGAATTGTGCACACTTTTAAATCCTACTAACACAAGAAACAAGAAGGTGTTAGATAGTGTAAAGGAAGAATAAAAGCAAAACAAATGAAACCCTACAGCTAAGAATCAATAAAAATTGCTGACACCCGAAAACCCGAAAAAAAAACTGTGGAGTAACTTGACAACTTCGTTCGAGATGTACTCGATCTCTAAAAATCAAGAAAATTAAATTGGAATGTCCTAAATATTTTATATTTGATCTGGAAAGTTTCGGCACTAAACTCAACCCGCTGAATATTTTTTTAATTTTTATTTGATTTCATCTTTTTCTATTTTTTGACTTTTTCTACTGATTTTTTCGCGGGAAATATTTTTTAATATTCTATCACAGTGCCACAATATTCATATAAAATTTCAGACCAATTGGACAACGTTTACCCACTCAAATGAATTTTTTTCCAAAAATTTTTCTAGGTAAAAACTGATATATGCTGTTTTTTTTAAAGGAAATCACTTTAGAAATCAACCAAGAACACCCAAAACGCCCAAAATCTGATACCAAATGATAGGGGCTTGCGCGCGGACCAAGATCGAGTTTGTCAAGTCACGGGAAATTCCAACGAGAGCTGTAGACACTTGGGCTAAAACGAAAATTGATTACAGAAAATTAAACTCGAAAGACCCAGAAAACCAAATTGAAGTAGAAATAGGATACTTGGGCGGCAAGAAAGATGGAAAAATTATGACTAAAGGTCGTTTCTTGATGCCAAAGAATGTAGCAAAACAGGTTCTTGAAGCTTGCAATGGCTGAAAACGCAACAAGAACAATTAAATCCAGTTAATCATCAATTCGGCACAAACAAAAATAGTTAAAGAAGAACAAACAAAGAGAGAAAATAAAGAAAAGTCCTAAGAAGCCTTGAAATCAAGAAAGATTTCACAAGTCCCTTCAAACAGCTCTAATCTACCCTCCAATGTAGAAACACAGCAAGAAGAAGGTTGAAGATGACTCCCACAATCAAAAAGATTGTTAAAACTACTTTTGAAGAAAACTCAAGAGAGAATTCTTGGAGAAACTCAAAGAGAATTTTCACTCAACAAAAATCTGATTTCCATCTAATTGTTCTTAAGGGTGGCTGGCCAAGCCATATATATAGGCCTTCTAACTATTTTCCTAGCTCTACTAGGAAAACTAAAAAAAACCTAATTATTGACTTCAAGGGGAATTTCGTCCAAGGCCTTTAAATGGGCCTCTTGGACTGAATTTTTACATAGAAATTTATTCATAAAGTCCAAAAAGTGACAAGACACCAATTGATTTGTGTCTCACTGAGGAAGAATTGTGCACACTTTTAAATCCTACTAACACAAGAAACAAGAAGGTGTTAGATAGTGTAAAGGAAGAATAAAAGCAAAACAAATGAAAACCTACAGCTAAGAATCAATAAAAATTGCTGACACCCGAAAACCAGAAAAAAAAACTGTGGAGTAACTTGACAACTTCGTTCGAGATGTTCTCGATCTCTAAAAATCAAGAAAATTAAATTGCAATGTCCTAAATATTGTATATTTGATCTGGAAAGTTTCGGCACTAAACTCAACCCGCTGAATATTTTTTTAATTTTTATTTGATTTCATCTTTTTATATTTTTTTGACTTTTTCTACTGATTTTTTTGCGGGAAATATTTTTTAATATTCTATCATAGTGCCACAATATTCATATAAAATTTCAGACCAATTGGGCAACGTTTACCCACTCAAATGAATTTTTTTCCAAAAATTTTTCTGGGTAAAAACTGATATATGCTGTTTTTTTTAAAGGAAATCACTTTAGAAATCAACCAAGAACACCCAAAACGCCCAAAATCTGATACCAAATGATAGGGTCTTGCGCGCGGACCAAGATCGAGTTTGTCAAGTCACGGGAAATTCCAACGAGAGCTGTAGACACTTGGGCTGAAACGAAAATTGATTACAGAAAATTAAACTCGAAAGACCCAGAAAACCAAATTGAAGTAGAAATAGGATACTTGGGAGGCAAGAAAGATGGAAAAATTAGGACTAAAGGTCGTTTCTTGATGCCAAAGAATGTAGCAAAACAGGTTCTTGAAGCTTGCAATGGCTGAAAACGCAACAAGAACAATTAAATCCAGTTAATCATCAATTCGGCACAAACAAAAATAGTTAAAGAAGAACAAACAACGAGAAAAAATAAAGAAAAGTCCTAAGAAGCCTTGAAATCAAGAAAGATTTCACAAGTCCCTTCAAACAGCTCTAATCTACCCTCCAATGTAGAAACACGGCAAGAAGAAGGTTGAAGATGACTCCCACAATCAAAAAGATTGTTAAAACTACTTTTGAAGAAAACTCAAGAGAGAATTCTTGGAGAAACTCAAAGAGAATTTTCACTCAACAAAAATCTGATTTCCATCTAATTGTTCTTAAGGGTGGCTGGCCAAGCCATATATATAGGCCTTCTAACTATTTTCCTAGCTCTACTAGGAAAACTAAAAAAAACCTAATTATTTACTTCAAGGGGAATTTCGTCCAAGGCCTTTAAATGGGCCTCTTGGACTGAATTTTTACATAGAAATTTATTCATAAAGTCTAAAAATTAAAACTAAGTATTTAAAGAATTAAAATTTTACAAATTGGGCCACTTTGACAATTTGGCCTGATTTTCAACTAAGTCTAATTTAAACTTCTTGGTTGGGTTTGAAACATCTTATTGGGTCATATCTTCAAGAACTTGGGCTTGTAATCCGTTCTCTCCGAAATTGGTTCGTTGATGCTCGTAACTGAGATCCAATGCGCTTTAGCTGCAAGATTCAGTTTCTTGGGCCAAGATTTCCAAGATTTGAAATCTTGATTTTCTTGATTCTTGAAATCGCTCAAAATAGCAAAATTGGACCAAGATTCGGGTTCTTGTTTTTCTTGAAAACAAGAAAGTGAATCTTGATTTTCTTTTTCCTTTGTGTATGCATCCAAGGCATTGCTAATGAAGTCTTGAACGGTTCCATTTAGTTTCATACGCATTTGCTTGGCCTTTGACCTCGTTATATGGCCTTGTGGTAATTTGAGCCCATCACGTTCTTGAGCTTGAGTTGGGCCTTTATGACTCGTATCATCACCTTAACACCTTACCATGCAAAGTAATGTAAAAATGCAACAATTGAGATAGTTAAGATTATAGAAACACAAGCTGTGAACTCCAAGCTATTCATCAACAACTTTATCTTTTCATTTCTTTTTTGAGGGATTCGGGTCGACATTAGCTATGGATTAAAATAACGAAACAATATTATCAATGCACAACCCAAAATTACATTCAATTTCTAATTTATGCAACTTTTACATTTTATTCAAATTTGTCCCTAAAATCGAGATTAACATAACTTTCAAATTAAACTTCCAATTCTTATGATGAACTCACTAGAGTCCTTATAGGACTTCCTCATACCAAAAATTTCATAATTTATGAATTTTAATCCCTATTACACAAACTCATCAATTGACTTTACAATTTAGTCATTTTCCACTTCTAACCTTAAAATCTACCAAAATAACACCTTAAGTTCTAATTATTCAACAATTGTAACATCTTAAAACTTTAATAGTACCTAAAATTACGACATGAATCGACTAACTTAAGCTTCTAGAATTCTGAAAACATAAAAATTATAAGAAAAATGGACTAAATTTACTAACCAATTGAAGATTGAAAGATTAAGGACCTAAAGCCGTTCGTCTTCCTCTTTAGTTCTTTGCTTCAAAAGTTTAAAATGAAAAGCAAAATTTGTTTTCTTTTTCATTCCACCCATTTCTTTTATTATTTCTTTTACCATTTCATTTTAATATGTTAATATTTCATTTTTATATTATTTTATATAATAAACATACATATTAATACATCAACTGACCATTCATTTGTAAATTAATATATAATTACTACTTAATCCTCTCTATTTTAAGTTCCAATTATAAATCCTTAGCAAATTTCACTTTTATCAGTTATGCGTTTTAGTCCCTATACTCAAATTAAGCCCTAATTCCATAAAATTGCTCGATTGAAATTTAATTCACTTATATCATAACTTCGTAAATATTTAATAAAAATATTTATGAGTCTAATTTACGAAATTGGGGTTCTGAAACCACATTTTTTGACACCATTAACTTTCATGTCATTACAGAGGAAGTGGAGAAAGTTGTGGAAAAAGTGAAGATGCAACGACCTGAAAGTTAGTAGTGTCAGAAAATACAGTTTTAAGACCCTATTTCCTTAAACAGGGCCTGTAAATATTATTATTAAATACTTACCGAGTTATTATATAAGTGAACTGAATTTTGGATAGGTAATTTTGTTGAATTAGAGATTTATTAAGGTTCAAGGACTAAATTGTAAAAGTGGTAAAATTTAACCTCTATAGATTTTCATTTGCTAAAAAGACTAAAATAATAATTAAACCAATGTCTAAAATGACAATTAGGCCATTTAGAAGATAGTGGACGGTTAAGTGTGGCTTTTGATAGTAAATAATGTTAAATTATAATATAATTATAATTAAAGGAATAAAATATGTAATATATCATAAATTTAAAAAGAAAGGAAGCCATTTTTGTTCTTTCATTCATCTTCTTGGATGAAACATGGTGATGCGATCTCGGCCGCATCATGTTTCGATACAATTCAACGACCTTAGAATTGGCCTAAGCTCGAGGGGCCCAAGTGCAAAATGAAGCTTAATTTTAGCTCAATGAGCTCAATCCTAGCTTCTTCAAGCTCGTCTAGTTCAACCCAAGCTCATTTAGCTTAACTTCAACACATTTTTAATTTGCTGGAATAAGTATTTAGTTGCTGGAATAAATTACTCATCTTAGTTAATTGAGTTCATCTTAGTTAATTAAGTTGCTGGAATAAATTACTCATCTTAGTTAATTAAATTCATCTTAGTTAATTTAGTTGCTGGAATAATTTATTGTTGCATGTGTTTTTAGTTTATTAAATTAAGTTAAGTGTTAAATGTGTTTATTACAGTTTATTAATTAAACTTATTAAGTCTAATATGTGTTTAATGTGTTTTAATGTGTTTGTGAATAAATGCTTGCAGGTGACTATTTAGTTGCTTATTAAGTTTAGTATGTTTAAATGTGTTTTAATGTGTTTGTTAATAAATATTTACAGGTGACTATGTAGTTGGAGTAAGTTAAGTACAAGGGTTGTTACAAAGTGTTAATTGTGACTATTCATTTGGAATCGGTTACATACAAGGGGTTGTTACATCAATTAAAGGAGAGCATTATACATCATTCAAAGGAGTTGTTACATTATTTAAAGGAAAGCATTATACATCCTTTAAATTCAACAGCCTATTCTTCTTCTCTATGGTGTCTATTTGGCTATCCAAGGGAGAATTTTTAAAGCTCTTCCTAAACTCTTTGGCTGCTCAAGAATGAAAACTAAGCATTCAAGATCATTTAATCAGCTGAATTGGAATATTAAAGTTGCTGTTACTTAGGCCTGGAATTTCAAGAGTTTGTGCTTAATGATTAAGTTAATTTTAGCTCATTATTAGCTCATTTAAGCTGAATAATTGTGACTTTTCAACTAGGCCTTATTGAGCATTATAAATACTTGTAATCAGCTCATTGTAAGGGACTTTTGCTGAATTTATGTTAAAATTGAAACTTGTGAGATTTCTAATTCTACTTGTTCTTTTCGGGACTGAATTGACTTATCAAGTTATCTTGTAGTGTCATTCCTTCCTTTGCTAAACCGAAATTATCAGCTTTTGGTGTGGCATTCATTATACCTTTGGTTCCTTGCTGTTTATTTTCACCTAAGAGCCATTTTGAGACTCGGGTCAACAATCCAATATTGTTGGTTCATTCTTGGTCTTAGCCAAATTATCCATTATTTACTTAACCATTTTTTACCTACTTCCATTGTTTGAAGCCATTTATCCTATTTTGTTTCATTTATCCCCGAGACGAACTTATCCTTACTCAATTCACGATTAGGCAATCTGAACAACTCGAATCATTCCGAAACAAGTTCGTATCATTTGTTATCAGAGCTAGCAAATTTGGAGTAAGAATCAACGCTTTCGGCACTACTGTATTATAATTCGATCCAAAAAAAATTCAAAATTTTTAAAAAAAGTGTTCAAGTTCTTGATGTTGAGTTTTAAAAACTCTGTTTGCTATCCGAATCAGTCTTATTGTTTCCTTCTACTATTCGGCCACACCTAAACTAATATATTTTATTTCTAGCCCACTTACTGGTCCTAACATCAATCCTACCCTAACCTATCAATTCTTTTGCAAGCCGACCCACCTTAGATTGCTTTTAGGTCTAACTAGTCCCCTTAAAGAACTTAGAGAGGTGAATTGAGAGGAAAAAGGCACGAGGGTTGTGAGCACAATCGAGTGTAGAAAAAGCCAAGAGTGAGTGATTTTCTTTGAGAGAGAACTTGTGAGGTTTTGGTTGAGAGTATTCAATATAACGCAAAATTCAGAAAGAAATCCAAACGAGGGAGTGGGATGCCGTCCTGTAAGAATTGTTGGAGGAAGTGTGCCAGATTTTACACTCCAGGCCTTTACGTGCGAAATAGAGCATCTAATTGATTGAGAACTCGAAACTATCAAGAAACGATTGGATCGTGTAGAAGAGCGAGGCTAGCAAGTAAGAGCGCAATGGGAGCGAATTTCACCAAGTCGAGAAATGGAGACAAGATCCACACGAAGACAAGCATCCCATGAATATTCAAGAAGAGATCTATATCGCGAGTCTTATATGCCGATGAGTTCAAGACAAAGTAAAGCAAACTTTGATTTTGAGTCCTTCCGAGATGACAAACAAAAAGGTAGATATGTCTCTACATGTGCATCAATTTATTCATCCATGGGGGATCGCTTACGAAGAGGCGAACATGTTTCAAATGCGTCAAAGTACTTGGCCACGGAGGATCTATCACTATGAGATAATCGTCTTTTGTATGAAGAACCCTTTTCTTATTCTCAATGAAAGGTTTCTCATTTTGATGATTCCTTTTTGTTGTCCTCCTTTTGTAATGAAAAGAAGCGAGAAAAAGAAATTGAGAAAAAAAGAAAAGAAAATAAAGAAAAAGCAATTGAAAAAGAAAAAGAAAGTGAAAAAGAAAAAGAGAGTGAGAGTTAGAGAATGCAAAAAGAGATTGAAAATGAAATAGAAAGTAAGAAAGAGTCTACAAAAGAGACGATTGAAAAAGAGAGCGAGAATGTGAAAGAAACGAAAGAAAAAGATGAAAGTGAGCAAGAAAATGTGAGCAATGTTTCTACTAACCAACATGTAAATCTTTCTCGTATTGTTTCTTTTCAAGTTTCCAAAGATTCGATTAACAAGTTCTGGCTTCATTACCTTCTTGATGAGAGGCGATTTCGATTGATCGAGAAAGGTAAGAATGAAAATGAGCCTAGTCCACCAGCGAATAAAGGTAAGCACGGTAAAGGTTCTATGTTAATTAGGTCTCAATAATTTTTCGTGTATATTAATGGTGAGTTTGTCAAAAACTTAGCTTGTGAAAGAGCTCTTCATCTTGATTTGGCTGAAAATCATAATTTGATTATTGAAGATTTTATTTTGAATCATGGTTTGAAGAACTTTTCTGTTGTTGAGAATGGCGTTGGCAAGCTTGTTGTTGAAGGATTAATTCAACACAAACAACATCTGATCTCGTGTAATAAAAAGTTGATACATAAAATGCTTAATATGTTTATTTGTGATGTTATTGAATATCCTCTAAGTTGTGCGAAGTTCACATGTTTGTGCAAGTTTGTTCACATGAGATCTAAGAGGCTCAATTGTTTGAGTATATTTGTGCTTAATTTCTCTTTGCCTAGCATGTGTGACTTCTTGATGAAAAAGGAATTCTTGCTGCATTTTGTAAAGAATGATCAAAATCATGTATTTAATCCTGGAGTTTGTTATTATGAATCGTCCATGAGAGAACGCAAGCATCGTAAATTTTGTTTGAATGAATGTGTAAATAATTTTTGCTTGTGTGATGTTTTGTTTTTAAATTTGAAAATAAAGTTGTTGAATTGTGATAAGATGCAAATGCAAATTCTAACCTTTGATCCTGGGTATTGTTCTATGACATAGTTAAAAGGATTCACATATTCTTTGCACGATTACAAGTTTCACTTGCTTCATGTTCCTTCCATGATGCTGGTCATGAAATTTTCGAGTCAGATTGAAATGGTAAGAGAGAACTTTTCTTTTGATCTTGGAAATTATTATTCTGTGATATCGTTCAAAGGATTTGAGTTATGGAACTTGGTTTCCCAAGACTATAACTTTCAAATGTTTTGTGGTTCTGATTTGATGCCATCAATGAATTTTTTGATCCATCATGACAAGGTAATGCCAACTCAAGTTTTTGATCCCGGTATTGGGTTATGCACCCCAATTTTGAGTAAGATTTTGAAAAGCTCTTCTGAGCTTATAATTTCTAGTATCACTAATCTATTTCTCTTTTGTGTAGATGATACATTGAAACGGTTGCCTCGTAAAGAGGGAGGGTATTTAAATAACCTACTTCATTCTCGAACCATTTGTGGTTCTTGGGCTTTTGGAAATGATTTTGTTAGACTTATGAACAAAAGGGTTTGTGATTTTAAGAGTTTCTTCGCGAGCAAATAACCCGATTGGAGGAAAAATCGTCTTCAAGAGGGAGGGTATGATGCGATCCCGATCACATCATGTTTCGATACAACTCGATGTCCTCAAAATTGGCCTAAGCTTGAGGGGCCCAAGTGCAAAATAAAGCTTAATTTTAGCTCAATGAGCTCAATTCTAGCTTCTTCAAGCTCGTCTAGTTCAACCCAAGCTCATTTAGCTTAACTTCAACACATTTTTAATTTGCTGGAATAAATATTTAGTTGCTGGAATAAATTACTTATCTTAGTTAATTGAGTTCATCTTAGTTAATTAAGTTGCTGGAATAAATTACTCATCATAGTTAATTAAGTTCATCTTGTCGTCGGAACAAGGTTATAGAGTATTATAGGAGTTTAAGTACAAACAAACATAATTTCAAACATTACATTTCTTAACAATATTCATATCAAAAACCAATCAAAATCATTCATATTGTCCCTTATATGAGCCCTCGAGGCCCTAAAATCGCATTAGAAACAAGTCTGGACTAAATCGAGAACTTAAAGAATTTTTCAAAAAAAGATGAAAATTTACTAACTGCACGTTCATTTACGAGACACGTATAAGATTAGTACTAAAAATGGTTCATCATATGCTTCCTGTTCTATAATAATTCAATCCAAACTAACTCATATATATGTATATAAATATCTACCTTTAATCACATAAGCATCAATAATATGAAACATATTACGAGATCATTCTTGATACAATATTAAAATGGTATACATCAATATTTCAATATTAGACACATATTTTCATATCCCGATGAACTATAGCAACATGACTCGGATATTTGGGTTCCCCAAAACACACAACAGAGAATCAAAATGCTAACAGAGGCATTGAAGTGCAAACCCGTTCAAGCACGCGTACTAATCCTATTGGCATGCCAATCATATCCTAATCGTTTACTATGCTCAAATGGGCATTTTAACTGACTTCATGACGATAACAAAATAGAGGGACTTCCATAATATTCGAAAACATACTATAATTCTATTACATCCATTCCAATATCATATAATTCATACTTCAAAACCCTTTTCCAACATTCATTTTATACTATTTATACCAATTTATAATCAAAGTTCAAACACCAAATATTCACCCATTTTCAAATTTATACCATTTCAATCAACATAAATTAATAACATATGTAAATATATTTATCTATACTATGACCTTAACTAAACTGATTCTGCAGCAAACATGACTTCAAGGACTAATCAATAATTTTTCCTTTTTCGCATTTGTCCATTAATTGATTCGTTTCTTGATCTATATATAATAATTTAATTCAATTATCCAATTCAAATACTTAAATTCATGTAATTTACCCTAAACTTTCACCTTTTATTTAATTTAGTCCCTAAACCCGAAACATCAATTTTAACATAATTAAACTCAAATCATGCTGATCAAATTCTCATAGTCCCTATACAACCCATATTTATTACAATTCTCACAAGAATTTCATGTAATTTTACTATTTTAACAACTTAGTCCCTATATACAAAATTAACAAAATTTACTTTACAAAATTGTCCTATTTAACTTTCAAGCTTATAAATCAATCATTAAAATTAAAAAAAATCACAAATCCATCCATGACATAACTTAAAACATTTGATAGTTTCACAAATTAGTCACTAGGTTAGCTTGATTAAGTTACAACAATCTTAAAAACATAAAAAAAATACTAAAAACGAGTTTAGATTCCATACCATGCAAAAGGCTGAATGCTGAAATGTGTTTGAAGCTTTCAAATTCTTCTTCCATGGTGGATTATTTGGTGGGAGAGAAGAAATGAAAAAGATGGTATTCTTTTTTTTCTTATTTTATGTTTAATTTATTTTTAATATTATTTTAATTAAAAGCTTTTAACTTAAACAATTAAAACCACTCATCCACTGCCCATTATAAGTTATAATGGTCTAATTTCCATTCCAAGCATTGCAAAAACACTTTTTAACTTGATTAACCAATATTAGCCAGTAGTGATTAAATTTTATGATTTTTACCATTTAGTCCTTTTTTATTTAATTAACTATCTTAACATCAAAATTTATGAACCAAACTTCAATGTACCTAAATAATCTCTACGTAACTATTTACGGGCTTCGTTTATAGAAATGAGGTCCCAAAATCTCTTTTTCCAAAACCACTTGACTTTAGAGACAAAGCACTTGAACTTAACTATTCATTCAAATAACAAAATTATGAAATAAAATATTATTATAATACTATATTTGACTCGTAAATATTAAACAACAATATTTACAAACTCACTCGTCAGATTTATGGCCTCAAAACCACTGTTTGTGACACTACTAAAAATTAGGCTGTTACAGATTGAACAAGAATGAGTTTGCTAGAGTGACGAGGTCCGCTGTTATGCAACACAACACGAAAACATAAATGATGTTCGTAGGGACTATGGTATGAAAAATGGGGAAGTTTTCCAAGGATTAGTCCGACTAGGACTTCGCTAAGGATCCTTAGGCAGGGAGTTAGGAATGTTATCATAGAAGTTTCCGAACACCCTGTATGCGGGGTGAGCAAAAAGAAGGACAACGAGAATGGACTCACTGATATGATGAGATATTTAGATTACAGTTTAGTGGAGAGCTTGACCGAAGGAAGGTCTTTAGTGAGTCGAGTAGCTCAAAGGATCGGGTGGAGTCCAGCACCCTAATAAAGAACACTCGCCTTGAGTGAGTGGGAAGTTAGCTTATGTTTAGTTCATTTTGTATTACCCTTGTATGATAGGTTTAATTTATGGTACAACGGATGAACTCAATAAGTTCATTCGAACTTACAGGTTGTTGTCTTGTGTTTGCAGGATTTATGAGGTCGATCGAGGACTTAGTGAAAAGACCAAGCCAGATGGAGTGGAGATCGGGGACCGCTGTTGGGTCAAGTCATGCACATAAGAAGGGGATATTATTGGAGGCTTCGTCTTAGGATCCATAATAACGAAGCCAGATAGCATACCTAGAATTTGGATTTTTAGGACAAATAGCCCTTAGCTAAATTTTAAGAATTACTTTGTAAACAAATAGTTTGGTTAGAAACTGAAACTGTGAGGATGTAAACATTTAGAGCCTTAAGGCCCTTGGTTGTAAGAATTATTATTGATTTTATTTCAGTTTATTTCAAAATAATTTAGCCGATAAAAATTAAGTATAGGTGCAACCGATCCATTTGTGATGCTTCATACCCATATCCAGTGGATGGGTTAGGCGTGGGGTGTTACATTTTTAGTGGTATCAAAACCTAGGTTTAGTCGATCCTCTGGACCTAAGGAATTGGAAGGAGTACCCTGATGTGGATGGCAGTTGATCTAGCTAAGTCCTTCGAGTCCTTAGTATGGTTAAGATATTATAACAACCCATTTTTCAGTGGTGATAGAATAGTGGTTTCGGGACCACAAATTTCTGTTATGTCAACTTGTAAATGTTATTTATAAAATATTTATGAGGTCATTAGATTTGTATTAATTTTTTATAATGAAATTTTAATGTTTACCTAGTTAATTTAAGAAAAATGAGCAAATTGTAAAAGATGTAAAATTAGCCACAATTGAGTTTTAGTGATTAGATGGTTTAATTACAAATTGAGGAGGGATTCATATGGAAATTATGCCATGTAATAAGCTAATGGACGGTATTGGATATTAAATAAGCTTAAATGAATGTTTATTTAAAGGATAAAAAGGTAAATTGATAATTAATCTTAAGTAAACTAAGTAAAATAAACATCATCTTCTAAAATTGTCTTGCTCTCCACTGAAAATTAGAAGAAACACCATTTTTAAAACCTTTGCTTTAGTCAAGCTTGATGTTGAATGCATGGTATGTATTTGTTAACAGTTTTTAGTAAATTTTATATTTTTGAGATCGTTGCAACTAGGTATATCTGGCCCGTACCTCTGTTTTTGAATCTATTAAAAATTTTAGAAGTTGTCGTTGATGAACCTTGAATGTTGAGATGATAATTATATATTTGAAGCTTTGATTGTGATATTCGATTGTTTTGTGAAGTGTTTTTTTGTTAGATTTTGATTTAAGGATTAAATTGTTAAAATGTTAAAAATTCAATGTTTGATGATGAATTTGATGTGTAATAGGGACTGTTAAAGGGCTTGGAATAATTGGCTATAATTTGATCCTAAGAAAATGGTCAATTTGATGATTTTCAGGTTAGAGAATTAAATTGTAAAAGTTGTAAAAATTTAGGGGAAAAGTGTAATTAATGAAAGGATAAGAGTCATATGCATTGAATAGAATGTGAGATGTGTACGAGATTAATATTTTGTGTTTAATTATTATATAGATTAAGATTTGAATCAAAGAGACAATAATCGCGGAAAAGGGAAAGTAATAAAATAGTCCCAACGTGTTGACCAGAACTAAATTGTAGGTAAGTTCATAGTGTTTAAATACGCAAATGAATTTCTATTTGCATTCTTATAATATAGTTCTTTAATTAAATGTTCATAGTTAATTTTTAAATGATTGCACTTGCGTGCCCTTGTTTGTACTTTGGTACTCCTGATTGCATTTACGTGCCCCTGTTTGTACTTCGGTACCCTTGATTACAGTTACATGGCCCTGTTTGTACTTTGTACCCCTGATTGCACTTACATGCCCCTGTTTGTACTCCGGTACCCCTGATTGTACTTTTGTGCCCCTGTTTATACTCGAGTAACTCTGAATCAAATATTATATGAACTGTATTTAATTGTATTTAGATTAAGTGTTATACTATGTCCTTACTAAGCTTTGTAAACTTATCAATTTTTGTGGATTTTTTTTGTAGATAACCATCACTGACACTTTGGAAGGATCATTCAACCAGCTCACACTATCCATCTAAGTTGGTAGTTTTTATGACTCTTAGGGTAGTGGCATGTATATATAGATGAATATGGGGTTGAAGGGCATAGGATGTTTTGTATTGGTGTTTTGGTATGTTTATGCTTTGAAAGTTATGTTGGGTTGGTCTACTTTAATGCTTCACCAAGTATTGTCATTTTGGGCACTTCCAAATGCCTGTATATAAGGTTCCATGTTGGTATTTTATTATGTTATGAAAATTGTTATTTGAGATAGGTTTTAGTAAGTGTTTTGAATTAGATTATATGCATGAACTAAAGTGTTGTTGGCTTGTCTTAATATGTTATGTTTGGATGTTAATTGTAATGCCTATGAATGGCATATTGGTTAGTTGAATTAGGATTCTTGAAATGGTATTTTGATGTGTGTTTGGGTGATGTTTAGGTCCTTCTAAAGTGAGGTTAAATAGGTTGAAAGGTTATGCATGAAATGGTTTTGAAATGGTTTGAATTTAGGTAAATTTTGGGTTTACATGGCTTGACATACGAGCGTGTGACTCAGCCGTGTGAGGCACACAGCCTGACAACACGGCCGTGTGTCATCTGAGAATTTCAAAGGATACAAGTCAGTGAGTTACATTGTCTAGCACATGGCTTGGCACATGGGCGTTTGGGGTAACTCAGAGAGTTTCACGGCTTGCCACATGGGCATGTGACATGGCTGTGTGACCCAACTCAGAGAGTTACACGGGCGTGTGGCATAACTGTGTGACCCAACTCAGAGAGACATGGGCCGTGTGACTAACACGACCGAGAGACACGCCCATGTGGACATTCGAAGTAGGGACACACGGTCGTGTCCCAACCTGTGTCTGTGCCTATGTAACTCACTAACTTGGGTCACACGGCCAAACCACACGCTCGTGTGCCAGGTATCCCTCGAAATGGCCTCACGCGCCCGTGTGTCAAGTCATGAGCTAGGTTGTGTAACAACCTGACTTGCCCTTTTGAAAGCTACAAGGGACACACAGTCGTGTCACCTGGCCGTGTGTCACACACGACTGAGAAACACGCCTGTGTCTCTTCCTGTATGGACAAAAAATAGGCCAATTTCAAGCTATTTTCTCACCCAACCTAGCATGTACCTAGTAGCACTTTTGCACATTACAAGACTTCAAAAATGCACCAAAGCCATGCATAATCAAACCATTCAAATAAGGTATAACAACATACAACCAATATGCCCAATGACACTTCAAACTCATCATCTAAACATGTATCATTATATATTCAAATTAGCCAAAATGTTTAACTAACTTTTTATTAAGCTTGCATCAACACCAAACCGTTTACTTTACCTAACAAAACATACCAAATATGCCATTCAACAATTTGCACCAAAGATCACATATGTCATTTATAGCAAATACACCAAATTATCACATTCATACCAACCACAAGACATTTATAATATGCATACTTAATCAATCATTCTAACTTAAACATGTTTAGCATAATAAGCTATGATATCAACCAATTTAACGCCATTTATATACATGCCAAAAATCAAACCTTTGTCAACATTCAAAATACCATAATCACAACCAAGATGTCATAACTCAAGCCAAACCATATGGCTATTTCAACAACCAAAGCACATAGGCAAAACATTAGCAAAAAATGCCTATACATGCCATTATAACCAAAATCAAAACATCCAAAAGTACCAATAGAGTAGATGGATAGTGTGATGGATCTCTGACTAGCTTCCAACCCGATCGAGCTTCTGATAATCTAAAAAGTAAGGAAAAATAACTACGTAAGCAATGAATGCTTAGTAAGCTCGTATAAAGTTTAGTCATATCAATCCATTTCAAATATGAAATTTATACGTATCAAGAATAATCCTATACTGATACTGCAAGATTCATGAAGCCATATTCAACAACTCACAAAATGAATAAATCCACAACATCATTTATACATATCATCCTAGCATAGTAGGATTTTAAATAACTTTAAATCCTTTCAGATTTTCTTATTTTCATTTGCATTTCATTACTTTCCATTGCATTTACTCCCATTAGCTCAAATAACAACATCAATTCAATTCATCATTCCCTTTTTCATCATTCTACACTTCAAGTATGAATTTACTATTTCATTACCTTTTCACACTTGTTTCGTATGCATAACACACAAGACATTAGCATATCGTTCAATCATAGCCACAAGCTAGTGCGTTTAAACATAGCTCATTTTGGAATTAGTCATATAATAAACCATTTCATAAGAAATTACATAATATAAACCTTACCACTCTTTCATGAACACAAGCATATTTCCATTTGAGCACTTACCATTTCAATGCAACTTATAAGTAAACATAATACCATTCAACCAATATCTTTGCACATGCCTAAGCATAAAAAACAACACATGTTTGCATACTTGAACATATTCCATATAAAGTCAACATTGATAACCATTTATTCTCAACATGTAACACTTGAGTTTATTACTCATCTCAACTTACATAATTTCCATGTATCATCATATCAAGGATGTTTATATATGTACATGTTATATTTCATATCATTCTCTTACCATTTCAAACCTGTATAGTGCCCGTTGAACCATTTATAATACCGTTGGACACCCGATATAGCTCACACATAGTGTGCTAACTCATATAACTGTAATCTGTCAATTCCTGTACATGTATGCTCACACGAGCTGTAAATCAGTATGCTCACACGAGCTGTGGGTCAGAATGTAGCTACACGATGCTGCTCACACGAGCTGTGGAGTATCCACAACACATGCCAGACCTCAACCATCGGTAGGACGTTCAGGACCAGCACCTGAATCATGTAAACCCTAATGACATGTTATTTGTATCCTACGTACTCTTAAGGTTCAAATGGGGCTTGGTAATTGTCGTATGTCGTTGGATTTACGTCATTTCATAACACGATAAATTGCATACTAACATATATATATTGATTTAATCACAATATAATCACATATTAACATTAAATTTAATCAAAATTATTTTGAATACAGTTCATATGAACTTACCTAGCTAAATTGTAGAAATACCAAAGTTTAGGGGCATTTTGATAATTTTCTATTTTCTTCAATTTTCCACCCGATCTTGATCTAAATTAATAATTTCATTCAATTTATCAATTTAAGTAGTAAAACAATGTACCTCATGCAATTTGGTAATTTTTGACATTTTTCTAAAATTGCTCCTAAAGTTTTACTTTTATTCAATTTAGTCCCTGAGCCCAAAACATGCAAATTAACCATTTTCCCAATATTGAGCTTAGTCTAATGTTCATTGTATCCAAAACATCCCATTTGTGCAATAATTTGACATTAAATCCTTGTAGTTTTATTAATTTAATAATTTAGTCCCTAATTAGTAAATTCATCAAAAATCACTTAAAAAATACTTTTAATTATCAGTAAACATTCCAAATTCATCATTTAACATAAAAAATATCAATATTCATAAATAGAAACATTCAAAATCTTTAACAGTTTCAAAATCGAAGGTACGAGCTAGCTGGACCTAGTTGCAACGATATTAAAAATATAAAAATTATTGAAAACGGGGCTAAAATGGGCTTACATGCATCGTCCAAAGCTAGACCGAAGCTTGAAGCTTCTCCATTTCTTTCTTTGCATGGCCATTCAGTGTTAAAGAGGATGAAAACTTATGTTTTAATTTTATTAACATTTTTATTCATTATTTTATCTTTATCATGTAATAATAACATATAAAACATTATAATAAATATAAATTTAAGCATCCAACCATCCCATTATCTTTAGGATGGATAATTTACTCAATAAGACCATCCAATTATAATTCTTTAATCAATTAACACCTTTATACTAATAGCGATTGACTTTTTAAACTTTTACAATTTAGTCCTTTTCGCTTAATTAACTATCGAAACGTCAGAATTTTTCAATGAAACTTTAATACCACCTTAATGACACTCTATAAATATTTATAAAAATATTTACAATTCAGTTTATAGAAACAAGGTCTCGATGCCTCATTTTCTAAAACCACTTGACCTTAAGGTCTTACCACCTGAACTTAATAAATCGCTTATAAAACAAAATTCACCATATCAAAAATCTTTTTAAAGTCACAACTAACTCATAAATATTAAATGTAATATTTACGAACTTACTCATTGAATTTGGTGGCCCCAAAACCACTATTTTCGACACCACTAAAAAATAGATTGTTACAAGTAAATTATATGTGAGCCATTTTCTGAAACATACAACTTAGCCAATTTGTGAAGCGAATAATCAATCCTAACTGGAAGAAAGTGAGTAGAATTATTCAATTGATCGATGATGACCCAAACAGAATCCTTCTTAGTGGGTGTCAAGGGCAACCCATTAACGAAGTCCATAGTCATATGCTGCCACTTCCAAAGGGGAATCTTAATCAGTTGTAGCAGACCTAAATGTAGCTGATGCTCAGCCTTAACCTTCTGACACGTTAAATAATGAAAAACAAAAGAAGTAACCTATTGCTTCAAACCGGGCCACTAGTAGAGCTCTTGGAGATCCCTAAACATTTTATTTCCACTGGGGTGTATAACATGAGGACTAATATGCGCTTCCCCTAGAATCGATTGCTTTAGCTCCATATAATTAGGCACACATATTTGACCTTTAAAACACAAAACCCTATCATTGTTCAACCCAAAATCAAAAGTTTCACCTGCTTTAATATAATAGAAACGCATAATCAGAGACTCGCCACTCAACTATTTGGCTTGAACCGGATCAATCCAGGTTAGTTTAACCTGTAACTCAGCTAGCAAACTGCCATCATTGAACAAACTCAGACGAGAGAACATTTCTCTACGACTAAGAGCATTGGTCACAACATTGGTCTTACCAGGATGATACTCTATCGTGAAGTCGTAATCCTTAAGCAACTCAACCCATCTACATTGCCTAAGGTTTAACTCCTTTTGAGTTAGCATATACTTGAGGTTCTTATTGTCGGTGTAGATGATACACCTCTCACCATACAGGTAACACCTTCAGATTTTTAGAGTGAAGAACACTACAGCCAACTCAAGGTTGTGCATGGGATAGTTGCCCTAGTGTGACTTAAGCTGTCGAGATGCAGAAGCCACCACCTTACCATCCTACTTCAAAACGCATCCCAACCCGACATGCGAAGTGTCACTATAAACAACAAACTCCCTACTCGATATAGGCTGAACTAGAACAGGTGCCTGCGTTAGAACAGACTTGAGCTTCTCAAAGCTTGTCTGCTGCTCATCAAACCAAACAAACGGGGTGTTCTTACAAAACAACTTAGCTAGGGGAGCTGCAATAAGTGAGAACCCTTTAAAAAAAACCTCCGGTAGTACCCTACCAAGCCAAGGAAACTCCAGATCTTAGACACATTATTTAATTGTTTCCACTCGATTACAGCCTCCACTTTCTTAAGATCAATTCGGATCCCCTCAGCAGACACAACATGACCCAGAAAAATAACCTATTGCAACCATAACTCAGACTTACTAATCTTGGCATACAACTTTTTATTGCGGAGTATCTGCAGAACTATCTGAAGATGCTCAACATGCTCACTTTCAGTTTTAGAATAAATCAAAATGTTATCGATGAAAACTACGACAAACTAATCCAGATACAGCTAAAATACTCAATTCATCAGATCCATGAATATAGCCAGAGCATTTGATAATCCGAAAGGCGTGATTAGGAACCTGTAGTGTCCACAATGAATCCTAAAAGCAGTTTTATACACATCAGTCTCCTTAACCTTAACCTGATGGTAACCATAACAGAGATCAATTTTGGAGAATACAGATGACCCACGAAACAGATCAAATAGATCATCGATCCTCAAAAGTGGATACCTGTTCTTTACCGTCAACTTATTCAACTGACAATAATCTACACACATACTTATATTCTCATCCTTTTTTTGGAAAAATAAAACCTGTGCTCCCTACAGTGACACACTCAGTCGGATGAACCCTCATACGAGAAGTTTCTAAAGCTGGGCCTTCAATTCTATAAGCTTCTTTGGTGCCATGCGATAAGGAGCAATGAACACCGAAGTAGTACCTGGTAACAGTTCAATACTGAATTCAATTTCCCTATCTAGATGTACTCTCGACAATTCATCAGGGAAAATGTTGAAGAAGTATTTGGCAATTCTAATATCCTTAATAGAAAGCTTTGCAAAACCAGAATCAGATACAACGGCTAGGTATGCCTCGTAACCTTTCCAAACTAGCTTTTTAGCTACAAGAGCAGAGATCACGTTAGAGAGGTAATCTTGACGCTCATTGATCATAATGATCTCACAATCTTCATGCGAGCTTTGAGTAACCCTCTTAGAGGTACAGTCTAAACTGACCCGATGTTCTACGAGCCAATCCATTCCTAGAGTCAAATCGAACTCACCAAATTACAATTTCATCATGTTATCCGAAAGCACAATGCCCTAAATCTCTAACGGAATCCATCTATTAATCTTATTAGCTCAAACTGACTGACCCAATAGACTAATTATAGAAATCTCTCTAGTAGTACACTCAACAGATATACCTAATTTCACATATACAACACTAGATACATATGAATGTGTAAACCCAATATCAATCAGAACAAAATATGGAACAATGTGAATAAAAAATGTACTCACTATAATATCGGCGTCGTCTCTATCCTCGTGGCGCCTCGACGCGTACACTAAAGTAGGATATTGTGCCTCAGCCTGAGCCACACCTCTACTCACTATTCACTTACCTCCGCCAGAATCGTTATCACAACTGGCCATACCACGACCCCTAGATGGTTGCTGAGTAGCTCTCAGCGGTGGAATAGGACTTGGAGTTAGAGCCTATGTAGAAGCTTGCACCTGATCAGATCACTGGGGGTAGTCCCGAATACGGTGCTCCATTGATCCGTACCGAAGACAAGCCCCCAACTTCCTCTAGACTCGGCCAGATGGCGTCTCCAATAGTCTTTACAAACCTGAATCCTAGTCAATGTAGCTAGAGCCTCAGTCCTCTGAGGCCTATTAAACCTAGCCTGTTTCTTAGGGCGCTGAGCTGAACTAGAGAGACCTAAATCCTTCTTAACCTTTCTTTGACCTCTCTCCCATTCTCTCTCGCGCTTAGTGCACTTCACCTCTTCCGCTATTGTTGCGTTGTCAACTAAGGCTGCAAATACTTGCTCCCTCTGAGGAGCTATTAGAACTCACAGGTCGTTTCTCAATCCCTCCTTGGACAGAATACTCCTCTCATAATCATTCGGAACAAAGCGATGAGCATACCTGCTAAACCTCAGAAACTTGTCCTCATACTTGGCCATAGACCTCTCACCCTGAACTAAGCTCATAAACTCACGTCTACGAGCCTCCACATAACTCACCCCCATATATTTGCCCTAGAAGGAGTTCTTGAAGAAATCCCACGAAACCTATTTGGGCTAAGCGCCCTGCTCAACTGTAAGCCACCACTGGTAATCCTCGTCGCGAAGTAGAGACACGACACCGCTCAATTTTTTAGCAGGAGTGCATTCGATGTCGTTCATAATAAGCTCATTGGCCTCTAACTAATACTAAGCCATAGTAGGGGCGACTCTAATGACACCTATGAACAACTCAACACCATTCGGCCGTAGTCATTTCGTAACCGACCCTTGACCTTCGGATCCAAAATTAGTCCCATGGACCTTTTCCAACATACGCAACATAGCCTGGGATAGTACATCATCCCCGTTGTCAATATCTGAGACCTAGTATTAGTTGGTTGACGCTATGTAACGCCCCCAAAATTTAAGTCTCTAATTTTTGTATGATTTGTCACAAATTGCTTGTTTGCTTTAATGACTAAGTGATTTGGGTGTGTATGGGAGTGTTTGAGAAGCCTTGGTTCAACTCTTGACTTTTATAGAATTTTTAATTTTTGCTCTTAAGTGAATCTGGACATAGGCAGGTAGGTTTTATAAATATTAGTGTTGGTTTTATGTTACAAGAAAGCCTGTGGCCTGGTGGTAAGGTGGCGTGTTCTGTAACTATGAGGTTTGAGGTTGAAGTCCTAGGTTGCGCAATGGAGTGTTTATTTTGCTGCTTGACCTGGGTAGGTGGTGGAGTTGGACTGAGAACTGCTTAAAGGAGTTTGAACTAGTCATGGAGGGATGAGGGGAGAGATTTTAGGAGACAATTGAGGAATTTGAGTAGAGGGGGAAGTATGTGCCGTTTGGGGTAATTGAAGTCATAGGAATTCGACTAGAGGGAATAGTTTGGCATTTTCAGCTTTTGGAAGAATTCCTTGGGGTAGCTCTACCTAATTTGGTCTTCTGGTTTTCAAAATACTCAGTTTTGGGTTAGTTTTCGTGCTCCCCTTTTAGTTTTTGTTGTCGACTTTTGCCAGGTTTTGGGAAGTACCTGATACGAGTCACAAAGGCCCAATTCAAACTCAAGGACGTGATGGGCTCAAATTAGCACAAGGCTGATGTGACCCAGCCTCGTTGATGAATTCAAGTCATATTGTTTCCCGATCGTTAAAACAGGGAAAAATCGTTTGAGTTTGAATTGAAGTCGGATTTAGGCTAAATAGGGCTTATGGGTGTCAATGGATAGGTTTATGAAAGAAGGTTAATTAAATGTATAAGGTTTGGCTATGAAAGAATAGAAAAACTTGGTGTTTGAATTTTAAAACGGTAACTTGAGAACAAGAATGAACCAACTCTTTGTTAAGGGTTGACCCGAGACTTATAGGTTCTAAAGTTGATTTTGAAAACTAAAATGGAAACCTCGACCCACAATCTAGATCAGATAGGAACCTTGGTATAATTTGGGTTGAACGCCACACGTAAATGTGATAAGTTCGATTGAACAAAAATGGTTGACGCCACTAACTACTTAGATAAGTCAACGAAGTTTTTGGACGAAATTTAAGAGAAGAATCCTCTCTAAATTTTGACAGCAATTCGTTAAAGGTTCAAAAGTCCTTTACAAAGTGAAAATTCAGCTATTTATAATAATCACCTAAGCTAACCGAATGGTCACTTACATTACTTAAAAATTAAGCAAATGAATCACTTAAATGGACTAGCTAGATTCGGCTGAAGTTGGAGCTCCAATAGTCACCTTCTAGATGGATAATTGAACTTGGAACTTGAGTGAATAAATGGCAGCAGCTACATTCGGTTGATGTGCTTAAAGGAGCTCATTTAATTGGCAACCATTGCTGAAAAATTACCAGCAATTAAGGAGATGCTGAATAGTCACTTTGAGTGTGAAAACCAAGTTTTGAAGAGTCCTTGAATATGAACACCTTGAACCGAACAGCCATGATGTATCCAGCAATGTGTAAGCAATAAATTCGGCTGAATAGTCACCTAGGAAACTTCAAACAGCAGCCAACTTCATTTTACCATTCATGCATGTGCCGTCCCCTTCATGTACCTTCTTTTAATACCTTTCATGCACCAAGGACGTTCATGGGTAATGTACCTGCAGCAACATTCATCAAATAAATCAAATACATGTTTAGACACATTAAATTAACACTGAAAATGCTGCACATTAAATTCGGCAGCCTTAGGACATAATTAAAACAAGTAATAAAGTTGACACATTAAAAACATGCATAAAAAACATATTTATAAGCTGTATAAATTAAGACAAAATTAATAACATGTAATAATAACTCAATTAACATGCATAATTAAATTTGTCCAGATTTAAGACCAATTAAATAACGAAAATTAATTAAGCTGTAAATAACTAATTTAACTAACTCAATTAATTATTTCAGCTACTATATTAATGACTAAGTTATATTGAGCTAATTTTGAGCTGGTTCGAGTTCAATGAGCTGAAGTAAAAGTTATTGAGCTGAAATGGAGTTGATTCGAGCTCATTGAGCTTGAAGGAGCTGGAAATGAGCTAAATGAAGCTCCTCAAAATAAAATTGAGCTACGTCCATCTTGCAAAAACGACTAGCCTCTCTTGTAGGTTGAAACAATGGTCGTTCCCGGGGGCGGGTCGTATCAAAGGCCCAATAACGAGGTCAAAGGCTAGACAAATGCGTTCAAAACTAAATGGAACCATTCAAGAATTTATTAGCAAGGCCTTAGATGCGTACACGAAGGAAAAATAAAATCAAGATTCACTTTCTTGTTTTCAAGAAAATCAAGAAACCGAATCTTGGTCCAATTTTGCTGTTTTGAGCGATTTCAAGAATCAAGAAAATCAAGATTTCAAATCTTAGAAATCTTGGTCCAAGAAACCGAATCTTGCAGCTAAGGTGCATTGGATCTCAGTTACAAGCATCAACGAACCAATTTCGGGAGAGAATGGATTACAAGCCCAAATGCTTGAAGAAATGGCCCAATAAGATGTTCCAAGCCAATCAAGAAATTTAAATTAGACTTAGTTGAAAATCAGGCCAAATTGTCAAAGTGGCCCAATTTGTTAAGTTTTAATTCTTTAAATACTTAATTTTAATTTTTAGACTTTATGAATAAATTTCTATGTAAAATTCAGTCTAAGAGGCCCATTTAAAGTCCTTGGCCGAATTTCCCCTTGAAAGTAAAAAAAAATGAGGTTTTTTTTTAGTTTTCCTATTAGGACTAGGAAAATAGTTAGAAGGCCTATATGTATGGCTTGGCCAGCCACCCTTATACACATTATACTTGAAAAATACATTGAAATCAGATTTGTTTTGTTGAGTGAAAATTCTCTTTGAGTTCTCCAAGAATTTTCTCTTGAGTTTTCTTTAGAAGACGTTTTAACAATCTTTTTGATTGTGGGAGCCATCTTCAGCCTTCTTCTTGCCATTGTTCTTCATTGGAGGGGAGATTAGAGCCGTTTGAATGGAGTTGTGAAATCTTTCTTGATTTCAAGGCTTCTTAGGACTTATCTTTATTTTTCTTCCTGTTCAATTTTTTTTTAATTTTCTGCTTGTGTCGAATTCATTATCTAACTTGTTTAAACTCTCTTGTTGCGTCTCCAGCCCATTCCAAACTTCAAGATCTGATTCGGCTTCGTTCTTAGGCATCAAGAAACGTTCGTCATTAATAATTTCTAGATTTCTTGCCACCCAAGTATTTCTTATTCTATTCGATTTGGGTTTCTTGATCTGACAAGTTTAGTTCTCTGTTTTCATTGCAGCCAATTTGTTTATAGATCTCGTAGGAATTTCGCGTGACTTGACGACTCGATCTTGGTACGCGCGCAACTCTCTATCATTTGGTATCAGATTTTGGGCATTTTGGGTGTTCTTAGGTGATTTCTAAACTGATCTCCTTTTAAAAACATTAAACAACAGTTTTTACCCAGAAAAAGTTTTGGAAAAAAATTCATTTGAGTGGGTAAACGTTTTCCGATTAGTCTGAAATTTTATATGCATATTTGTGGCACTGTGATAGAACATTAAAAAATATTTCCCACAAAAAATTCAGTAGAAAATGTCAAAAAAATTGAAAAAGATGAAATCAAAAAGAAAATTAAAAAAAATATTCAGCGGGTTGAGTTTAGTGTCGAAACTTTCCAGATCAAATATAAAATATTTAAGGACATTACAGTTTAAATTTTATGATTTTTGGAGATCGATAACTCCTCGAACGAAGTTGTCAAGTTACTCCGCAGTTTTTTCGGGTTTTCAAGTATCAGCAATTTTTGTTGATTCTTAGCTGTAGGTTTTCATTTGTTTTGCTTTTATTCTTCCTTTATACTATCTAACGCCTTCTTATTTCTTGTGTTAGTAGGATTTAAAAGTGTGCACAATTCTTCCTCGGTGCGACACAAATCAGTTGGTGTCTCGTCACTTTTTGGACTCATAGTGCAATTAGGATTCCTTCGTAGTTACGGTTCATACACTTTCCAAATTGATTGATATAGACTCTACTAAAGAACTCATAAGACTGAATTCTACCTCTTTGAGAATTTGATTTTCCTTTTGAGTGATTAACGGTGAGGTTTGTTAATTTTTTTTGAGTGTTGAGTGTTTGTTTTGCAGGTTTTAAAATAAGATGTCTAGAATTGGTCATGACGATGATGAGAATAATGACCATAATGAGGTCCTTGTAGTCCGCCGCACCCTTAACATCCAAATGAGAGACGATGTTGATAATCAAAGGACCAATGTTTTCCATTCTAGGTGTTTTATAAAAGGTAACTTATGTTCACTTATTATTGATAGTGGGAGTTGTTTGAATGTAGTGGGCAGTTATTTGGTGGATTCTTTAAAGTTACCTTGTACCGAGCACCCTAAGCCGTATCACCTTCAGTGGCTTAATGAATGCTCGGAAGTTAAAGTTACAAAATAGGCCTTGATCACTTTTAAGCTCGGGAATTACGAGGATGAGGTATGGTGTGATGTGGTCCCAATGCATGCGACACACTTGCTCCTTGGACGGCCTTGGCAATTTGATCGTGATGTTACACACCAAGGCAAGCTCAATAGATACTCTCTTGTGTTTAAAGGCCGAAAATTCACTTTTGCTCCTTTAAATCCCAATAATGTATATAAAGATCAATTAAAAATGATGAAATTTTGTGAGGGGGTGAAGGAGAAAAGACAAATAAAAAAGACAGAGAGAAAAGAGGCTAGTAGTGAAAAAAGTCAAAATTTAAATGGCCCAAAGGTGAGTGAATCTGCAAGTGGTAAAACTAGAGGAAAAAATTTAATTGCAACAAAAAAAGATGTGTGGAGAGCCCTACTCAATAAACAACCTTGTATCATTGTGAGGTTTAGGCAAAACTATTTATCTCTATCTAACATTAATGAAAATTTGCCTAGTGTGTTTCAATGTCTTTTGCTGGATTATGAGGATGTTTTTAGTGAGGCCCCTAAAGGTTTACCACCTTTACGTGGGATAGAACACTTCCATTGGCCACATATGAAGAAGGATTTCGAAAAGGTTCCCATAAAACTGAAAGATAACTTTCAACTTCAATACCTTTCCGATGAAAGACGCTTTCATACGATCAACATAGGCAAAGATGAAATCACACTACATGAGCCCGAAGGTAAGCGAGGTAAGGAAATTTTAGCAACCAAGTCCTGTGTAGATTTGAAAATTATTGATAAAACTTTTGGTGACTTAGTTCTTAAAATATCCCCTCATTTTGATCTGATTAATTGTTATTCTTCAATTGTGGTTGATAAAGTCATTACGAAAGGAAGCGTGAGTTGTTATTCTCTTGATTTGCCTTGTGTAAAATCCGCGAATTTGTGCAAATCTGTTTTGGTGAATAAAAAAAGTTTTGAATGTATGTTGGTATGTATGCAAAAATCCTCATGGTTTAATTTGGTTGGTTTAATGAAATCTTTGTTACACTTCGGCATGACTAATCAAAATCAAGTTTTTAAGCCCAGAATCTGTTTTGGTATATTTTGTTGGAAAATCAAGCATCATCTATTGTGTGCAAATACTTTCTATTGTTTTGATACTTGGTTTTGAATAAGGTAACGGAATTTGCCAAATTTGTTTTCAATTTATATTCGTGCCTTAAACAGTTTTTGTGGTTATACATGAAGTTTGAGTTCCATTTGATAAAGGTTAACTCAACAACGGAACTTCGACTACACTATGCCCCCGATGAGTGAAGGTTTGTATTAAATTGTAAAGATAAAATCGACCCTTATTCTTTTGCTTATAAAGGTAAGATGCTTGAAACTTTTGAAACACCTTTGTACTCCTCGGATATTGACAAATATCAAGTTGATGATTTAATTTTTCTAAAACACTTAGATTGAAACGTGCTTGACTGTCCTATTTTATTTATTGATGATCTATCTGTTTTGATGGTTGATAAAAAAAATTATTGTTTTTGATAATTTTTATGATGCATCTATGAGTGAATCTATAGTCTGTCGATTAATGCATGGTATGATTGTGCAACTCTGTGAACCGTGTGAACCTTTTCAAATACCTACTTGTGACGATTACGTTTACCATTTGATTTATTACTCGCGATTTATTCATGGTTTGTGGAAATAATTTGAGATGATTGAATGCCTTAAAACATGTCCATTTTTGTTTCGAATATTTGACGAGGCATTGGTGAGTAAATTAGCTTATTTGCATGGTTATCTGAATCTGTCCATTCGCATGCGTTATACTTGTTTTGTTATGCTTATGATTGGACTACAAGTTTGTTTGCGTTACTATTTACTAACTCAGGGCTATTCTTTTCAGTGGACTCAATTGCCATTAGTCCCGTTCGATCAAGGAAATTCGAATCCATTTGATTTTTCAGATTCAAGGACGAATATTTTTGAAGAAGGCGGGAATGATACGAGTCACAAATGCCCAATTCCAGCTCAAGGACGTGATGAGCTCAAATTACCACAGGGCCCAATAACGAGGTCAAAGGCCAGACAAATGCGTTCAAAACTAAATGGAACCATTCAAGAATTTATTAGTAAGGCCTTAGATGCGTACACGAAGGAAAAATAAAATCAAGATTCACTTTCTTGTTTTCAAGAAAATCAAGAAATCGAATCTTGGTCTAATTTTGCTGTTTTGAGCGATTTCAAGAATCAAGAAAATCAAGATTTCAAATCTTGGAAATCTTGGTCCAAGAAACCGAATCTTGCAGCTAAGGTGCATTGGATCTCAGTTACAAGCATCAATGAACCAATTTCGGGAGAGAACGGATTACAAGCCCAAATGCTTGAAGAAACGGCCCAATAAGATGTTCCAAGCCCAATCAAGAAATTTAAATTAGACTTAGTTGAAAATCAGGCCAAATTGTCAAAGTGGCCCAATTTGTTAAGTTTTAATTCTTTAAATACTTAATTTTAATTTTTAGACTTTATGAATAAATTTTTATGTAAAAATTCAGTCCAAGAGGCCCATTTAAAGTCCTTGGCTGAATTTCCCCTTGAAAGTAAAAAAAAAAAGGTTTTTTTTTTAGTTTTCCTATTAGGACTAGGAAAATAGTTAGAAGGCCTATATGTATGGCTTGGCCAGCCACCCTTATACACATTATACTTGAAAAATACATTGAAATCAGATTTGTTTTGTTGAGTGAAAATTCTCTTTGAGTTCTCCAAGAATTTTCTCTTAAGTTTTCTTTAGAAGGTGTTTTAACAATCTTTTTGATTGTGGGAGCCATCTTCAGCCTTCTTCTTACCATTGTTCTTCATTGGAGGGGAGAATAGAGCCGTTTGAAGGGAGTTGTGAAATCTTTCTCGATTTCTAGGCTTCTTAGGACTTAGCTTTATTTTTCTTGCTGTTCAATTTTTTTTTAATTTTCTGCTTGTGTCGAATTCATTATCTAACTTGTTTAAACTCTCTTGTTGCGTCTCCAGCCCATTCCAAACTTCAAGATCTGATTCGGCTTCGTTCTTAGGCATCAAGAAACGTTCTTCATTCATAATTTCTAGATTTCTTGCCACCCAAGTATTTCTTATTCTATTCGATTTGGGTTTCTTGATCTGACAAGTTTAGTTCTCTGTTTTCTTTGCAGCCAATTTGTTTATAGATCTTGTAGGACTTTCCCGTGAGTTGACGACTCGATCTTGGTCCGCACGCAACCCTCTATCAGTACCTCTAGGGTTTGTCCTATTCTACTATTTTCTTTTCTCTTTCCCCTCTCTTCTTTACCGAATTCTCCCTTCTCTTTCTTTTCCTTTTCTTTTCTCTATTGGCCAAATGTTTCCCTATTTCTGTCATTAATTTTCACATTCTTTTATCTCCTTTTTGATTGAGAGTTATTTTTCTTTATTGTTGTGGTTCAGTTGTTTATCACTCCTCTCTATCAGTTCGAACTCCTGAGGGTTGTAGGAGTATCAAGTAATACCAATTGTCGAAACCTTTCTCTCTTCTCTCGATTTAAGGCAGGTATGTGGGCTAACTTTCTAGGTGTTGGCTGAATGTTTGTTGCTTTTTGGAAGTGGTCATGAAGGGGATTTAAACCGTTTGATTAAGAAATTTTGGTTAATAAATCTGGTTGTGATGCAGAAACCCGTCTAAAGGATCATAGGCAGCTTTCGTCAATGGTATAAGTGGGCTAAGCCACTGTTGTCGGTCGAGGTAAGTGTTTTGGGTTAAGGGTATAGTAAGGTGGAGATCAACTCTTTCGTTTAACGACTAATGAAAAACTAGTATGAATGCAAATTCTGGGTGTTCGTGGATCCTAGTGCATTTTCGCAAACAAGTGTGTAATCAAACCCTTCATCAACTGCAAATCGCCAAAAGCCGAAAAGCCGAAAAAGACGGCGTTGAGACCCTGTGAGCGCGCGAACGCTCGTGTGGTAAATCGAGCCCTCGAAACATGGTGTCGGCCTGTAGAGGCATCCATGAGCGTTTTCATGGGCTTAGGCTGTAATGGGCCATGAATGACCAAAATACCCAAGGATGGGTAAAATGACAGAAATACCCTCAATGGGTAAAATGACTGAAATACCCTTAATGGGTAAAATGATCGAAATACCCTCGATGGGTAAAGTGATCGAAATACCCTAGAAGGGTAAAATCACCGAAAAACCCTCGAAGGATAAAATTATCAAAATACCCTCGAAGGATAAAATTATCGAAATACCCTTGAAAGGTTAAAATTACTGAAAGCCTTCAAAGGGTAAAATTACTGAAATACCCTTGAAGGGTAAAATTATCGAAATACCCTCGAAGGGTAAAATTACTAAAATACCCTCGAAAGGTAAAATTACAGAAATACCCCCAAAGGGTAAAAGTACCGGAATACCCCCGAAGGGTAAAATGACTGTTATACCTCTAGGAGTTGAAATGAGTGTATGATCAAATTGCTCTAAGTTATATATTTGACTGTTACTGAGTATGACATACTGCATATACGTATGATTTATGACATGACATACTGCATGGGGTTGGGATTTTGATATAGGGGAAGTATATTGTACTGGTGGCTATGCCACGTATACTGTTACTGGCAGCTTTGCTGCGTTACTGTTACTGGCAGCTTTGCTGCATCACTATTGCTGGCAACTTTGCCGCGATATTGGTGTGTTGGCTGGGTGGGTCGATTTTATCCCCACATAGCGTGTTGGTGGTACGGAGTGGTGTGTTGGCTGGATTGGGATGGGTTGCATTTATGCACTGTATTGATTACAGTATTGGGTTAAGGCCCACATTGATGCTGTATTGGGCAAAGGCCCACATTGCTATTGAATTGGGCTAAGGCCTTCATTGTACTGTCACTGAATAGGGCCTAGGCCCAGACCGCTACTGTATGTTGTTTATTGTTTGACTGATAGGGGATGACACACTGAGTTTCGTAAACTCACCCTTTCCTCTTAACTGTGCAGGTAATCCTTAGTCTTGGGTGATTCGGTGCTACGAGGGACTCGAAGGTGGCCATACAACTACTGCTATTCACACTTGTTTTTATTTTACTTTAAATTATAAGTTGGGTTTTGTTTTGTAATAAGGCCTTTAATTTGGTTTTAAATTTTTAATTGGGCTTTTGCTTACATATTTTATACTGCTAGTTAGGTGAAAATGAATTTCAAAATAATTACTTTTTTCAAAGACACGAACTTTAAACGTTAGAGTTTTCAAATACTTTTGTGTTTAAAATCAACTTAATATAACAATAACAGTTAACAAGGCAAACATTTGGTTAGGTGTTCTGTTGAACTTAATAAAGAGGTTACCAAACTTAAGAAACGAGTTTTATCAACAAGTCTAAATTTTCGAAAGATACTTTGATGTGACACGCTAGATTCGACCATAACTCCTAGGCCAGGTCTAGGGTGTTAGACGCTAAGTCTTGACAGTAGATACTACCTTTTTCGTTTCTTTTCGGGTCTGCGTTTACCCAAATCAATCTTGCTAAATCAAATCATAATTTAGAGTAAACCCTGATTCATCCCAACACATACTCATACTGATGAGGAATCCTCCAAATTGTTTACAAGATTATATACATCTTTCTTACAGACACTAGACATCCAATATAACGAACAACTCAGATTTCATCAGAGCTTAGAACAAGACATGATACTATACAAATACAATGAATATCAAATAAATCAGAATTCCATCTTAATAGCATGGTAACTCAAATTGACAAACTCTTGTAATTAATATTCCCATATACTAAACTGACAAATAACCACAGTTGATGCCCTCTTTGTACATGTTGAATAATACTTCATTTAAAACTTATTCGATTTTATCAAAAAACGTTTCACACTAAAGCTTCAGACATAACATATCATAGACTTATCAAAGTACGTCACTAAGGCCTGACAGAATATGTCACAAAGGTGAGATACATAATACGCCACAAAGGCAATACATAGAGTACGCCACAATGGCTAGCAGAATGCCACAAAGGCAATACACAGAGTACACCACAAATGCTAGCAGAATGCCACAAAGGCTAACAGAATATGCCATAAAGGTTATCGAAATGCCATCTAAGCACCCCATGAACTGTCGTGTTTGCGATATAGATTTACCTAAACTCACATCGTGTAAGGTTTTCCCATCATCACCCTAAGACACGTACAGAATCACAATCGATAAATGTGGCTTATCCGCCCTTTTCAGAATATGAAATGGCCATGGACTTTTCTTAAGAATTTTCATATCAGAAATCGTGTTTACTATCCCGAAAGACTTCTTCAAATACCATTGCGATGACTAAGCTCACATCTCAGCCTCTCCACAGTCAAATACACCCCATTCCCAAACATTTCCAGTCACATATCACACATCCAATATAAACACATTCAGGTAGGCTAACTCATTTTCTTAACCAAATCATACTTCAATGCATGCTTCATACATATCAACACAATCATATCTCATAGTATGCATTCCAAGCGTGCACGCATAAGCACTTCACAAAATCATATACACCCATACACACAATTAATTATAGTCCGAACTCACAAGGACCTATATTAAGAATACATATTTAATTTATGTAATCATTTAGGTACTCATTCATCGTTTTTGGAACATCATTCACAAGAGACTATTCTAAAAAGACTTGTAGGAGTTGACATTAGAGACTCACCTGAGATTCACCTACTACAGCTATCAACTTCAGACTCAGGCATCCAATTTGAACCAGCAGCAACATTACTTAAAGAACATGAATTCACCATTAATACCCATTTACAGATAGATTGCTAACATTTTATATATAGAAAATCCCCATATAGAGTTTCTTATTCATATCTTACTATCTATATACTTTACAGTATCCTTACTCTTAACATGCAGAGTTACTAGACTTACGAGGAGAAGAAACACCCTCTGTCTGTTCCTAAGAATCCTTAACCTTCTAGTTTACTTAAGAAGAGCAACCAACAATCAACATTTAATATTTAAGAAAAAGAAAGAATAAAAGAGTCATCTTCAAGGAAGAAGATGTAACACCCCTAACCCGTATCCATCGCCGGGACAAGGTTATGGAGCATTACTGGAGTTTACAAATCAAACAGACAGAAATTTCAAACATTTCATATCATATAATATTCATGTAAGAAACCAATCGAAATCATACATATTGTCCCTTATATACGCGTTAGAAACAAGTCGAGACTAAATCGGATACTCAAAGAATTTTTTGGAAAACTTTAAAAATTTTCAAAGTTACAGGGGTCACACGACCAAGAGACAGGCTCGTGTCTTAGGCTATAGGGCATTCAAAATAGGGACACACGACCGTGTCCCAACCCGTGTCCGTGCTCGTGTAACTCACTGACTTGTGACACACGACCAAGCCACATGCCCATGTGCTAGGCCGTGTGACCATACTGACTTGCACTCTATAAAAGATACATGGGACACACGGCTAAGACACACGCCTGTGTCTCTACCCGTGTGGAAAAAAATAGGTCTTTTTCAAGCCACATTTCTCGCCCAATTTGGTACCAACCTAAACACAACAATTTACATATAACCAAGTCATAAGTAAACATCCAAGACCAACCAAGATCAAGTTTAAAACATGTAATATCATCGCATAAAACCAATATGCCCTTAGGCACCTCAAATGACAACTTAAAAACATGTCAACCATGTATCCAAACTTACTTAAATGACCAAATACATTTATGCATAATTGTACCAACACCTATCATGTAGGTCACTTATTAAGCTCAACAATTTGGTACCCAAAATACCAATTCACAAGGTAAATCATTTTGCATCATTTCATGTCACTTAACTTACTTACCAAGATATACCAATATTTCCAAATGATAGCAAATATACCATTCTAACTAACATCACTATACCTATAAGTTTTCCATAATAAAGCACTAAATTTCACCAAGGTATATAACATATCTTATATGCATATTCCAAACCACACTTTACTTTCCATCATTCTACCATATCAAACACACATCAAATATGGTAAAGTCACATATATATACACATCGAAATATACCAAACACAAGCCAAATAAGTGGCTAATCTCAACAAAACACTTATATGCCAACATTGGCTAAATTAACCTATACATGCCATTATAACCAGAATTAATTAACCGAAAGCACCAAAAGAGCTGATGGATAGTGTGATATAGCTCTGACAAGATTCCAAACCAAACGAGCTTTCAAATCACTATAAAAAAGGAAAATAACAAAGAGTAAGCATTTAAGCTTAGTAGGTTTGTATAACATACCATTTAGTCATATTTAAGGTAAGCATACAAAGCATATCCAAACTCAATTTGGCCAAAAGCCTAGACACATATCATCATCAACCATGTTAGTCATGTAATTCATATAAATATCCAGAAACATGTATGAGCTCAACAATAATCAATCTTCCATGTGCATATAATTTCCAAATCATGTATATATATCATGTACAAATCATTTTCATATATCTCATGTAAATACCTGTGGTAGTTCGTATTGAACTCATGTAATCTCGTAACAGAACAATGCCAGTTGAACCATTTAGAATATCGTTGGATATGTGAATAGTACACACGAGGTGTACTGAACTGTAATCCATCAATTCATGTACATGTTTGCTCATACGAGCTGTAAATGGTAAGCTCCCCTTAGCTGAATAATGGTAAGCTCCTCCGAGTCGAATAATGGTAAGCTCTTTTGAGTTGAATAATGGTAAGCTCATACGAGTTGAGTATCGGTAAACTTATAAGAGCTAAAATCTGTAACCTTAATGACATGTCATTTGTATCTTACGAAATTTTAAGGTTCAAACGGGGATTGGTAATCGTCGTATGTCGTCGAATCTGTGATCGATATTCATGTATAATGGTTACACACTTTACAAACATATAATTCAATTTAAAACATATAAATGTACAATTTAATTACACGAACTTACCTCAACGAGTGTACGTAGATACGGAGGCGACTAATCCGACATTTTCTCTTTGTCTCGATCGAACTCTGTATGAGGTCTAATTAGATCTATTTGAATGAATTTAACCCAATTCAATATAATTCACATTCAATTTAGTCCAACACACATTTTTGGCAAAATTACCATTTTACCCTTATACTTTAATTCTTTGCAATTTAGTCCCTAGGCTCAGAAAATGAAATTCATTCAATTTTATCCCTACCCAAGCCTAGCCAAATTATAAACATATTTATAGCAGCCTATATATTGCACAAATTCACACTTTTACTACACAATTTATCACATTTTTTAATTTAATCCCTAATTGATAATTTCATCAAAAATTCATTTACAAAAGTTGTTTATCTAACAACAACCATTCATTTTCTACCATTAAGCTTCAAAAACCTAACATATTCATCAATGGAAAACTCAAATACTTAACAGTTTTGCAAATTAGTCCCCCGGGCTAGCTAGATTAAGCTACAACGATTCCAGAAACATAGAAATCATTAAAAACCGGACAAAAATCACTTACCAATTGGATTTTGAAGCTCAGTTGAACCCTAGCTCTATTTTCTCCAAGTAGAATCAGTTTGTGGTGTAATTTGAAAAAGATGAACATAATAAAATTATTTTTTATTAATATATCATTTAATTACCTATTTACTTAATTAACCTTTATAATTAATTCAAAGTACAAAATTGCCAAGCCATTACCATCCACTAACATATTAATGAGCTATTTACCATATAATAACCTTTACTTTAAAGATACATAGCTATTTAATATCTTTAACTATTAGAACTCAACTTTTGCACTTTACGTGTTTTTGTCCTTTTTATCAAATTGAAAATGCAAACAGTAAAATTTCTTAACAAAATTTTTAGATAGTAATAATATCATGCTGTAGACCATAAAATAATAATAAAATAATTTTTTTAACTTCGAATTTGTGGTCCCTAAATCACTGTTTCAATTTCACTGAAAATGGGCTGTTACAGAAGAAACTTTCTCACAAACCCTTCTCACACACATATATATAATCCACTTTCATTTAGAGGAATTTGACAAGTGTCAAGGGATTTCAGAATATGCCGATCCTAATGGCCTACAAAATTCGAAGGAAACATAAATGAGAGTCTTTTCCATATGCTATTTGTCCAGTCAGTTTAGTTAGTTTATAACCAGATCTAGTTACCAAGACTTGCTCTTTACAGTACTTGAACAAACTAAGCGTAATATTCCTTTGGCGGTAACCTACACAAGACTTAATTTTCTTTTAATGAATTCTTTCTTCTACTGAAGAACACGTCAAAGACTAAATCCTAATATACTTCCATGGGAGGATACTCAATTCACAAAAACATTAGTTAGCTAGAAGCTATAATTTGGTAGACTAACTACCAAAGTGTGCAAGAATAGATAACTTCACGCTTATGCGCCTTCAAATCGGATCATCTAGATTTATGGTGTGACACCATTTAACTCATTGAGGTCATGATACAATTCACCTACCATTTTATTAAGTGCACACAACTGTGCCACATGCCTATGTGAGGCACATGACCGTGTGTTAGACCATGTTTCCCAATAGGTTCTCTACAAGGGAAATTACAAGCCAAAAACTCTCATATACTATAATATCCCATTTTTCAGTGGTGTCAAAAACAGTAGTTTTGGGACCACAATTTCGATATGTGTGATCATGTTTTAATATTTAGTTAATGTTTATGGAATTATATTAGGGTTATATTAAATTTTGGTAAAGAAATTTTAAGGTTTAATTAGTTAATTAAATAAAAAGAATTAACTTGTGAAAGGTGCAAAACTTAGTAATTAATGAATTATATTGACTTGATGGTTTAATTAATGATATGGAAGCAGCTTATGAAGTAATTTGTCCACAATGTTTATTGATGGTCGATTTAAGGCTTGAAAATATGTTAAAATAAATGTTTAATTTTTAAGGGCAATTTTATAATTAAGTTAATATAGTTTAATAATTAAAACAAAATTGAGTATTATCATCCCTAAAGGGTTCTTCTACCGAAAATAGAAAGGAATCCACTATTTTTATGCTAGCAAGGTTCGGTTAAAGTTCCCTTTTACATAGGACTAATTTGCAAAACTATTAAAATTCTAGGGTTTTGCCATGAATGAATTCACATGTTTTTGATGTTTGATGGAAGAAAATGAATATTTGTTGTTAGATAAACAACTTTTGTAAAGTGAATTTTGTTGAAAATGTCAATTAAGGATTAAATTGAAAAATGTAAAATATTCATGGTATAATTTGTGAAATAATGAATTGTATGAGTTGTTAGGGACCTATATGAAATTCGGCTAGCATGGGTTAGTGATGAAATTACATGAATTTTATTTTATGAGCTTAAGGACTAAATTGTAAAGAAATTAAAATGTTAGAGGTAAAAACATAATTTTGTAAGAATATGAATTTGGATTGAATTGAATAGAATGGTTATTGAATAAGTTGAATTTATTCATTTAGATAAAGATAAACCTCGTATGACTTTATATCAAGGCAAAGATAAAGTTTCAGACTAATCGATTCTGTATCTACGTTTTATTGTCGAGGGAAGTTCGTGTAAATGCATAATGTTTATATGCTTATTGTTGAAATATATATGTGTTGTGGACTACCATGTAAATAATTGTTGCATATCCAACGATGTTACGTCGACTATTGAGCCCTGTTTGAACCTTGGGAATTTGTAGGATACGAATGACATGTCATTAGGGTTTAGATATTTTGAATGCTGGTCTTGAATGTCCTACCGGTGGCTGAGTTTCGACATTTGTTGTGGATACTTGAAAGCTTGTGGAGTAGCATCGTGTAGCTACGTTCTGACCCATAGCTCGTGTGAGCAGGCCCATTTTCATAGCTCGTGTGAGCATACTCTTTTCACAACTCATGTGAGCATATATGTAAGGGAAAGGATGGGCTACGGTTATATGTTTAGCGCACTTCATGTGAGCTATCTTGTGTATCCAACGATATTCTAATCGATTCAACGGGCATGAGTTTGAAAGGAAATGGTAAGTGTTAAATATGAAATAATGCATATATATATATGAAATTCATTGAAATGGTAATACATGGAAATTATGCTATGTTGAGATGGATGACAAATCCAATTGATTCATTTTTAAGTTTAATGGCCATCCATGTTAAATAACATATGATTTATGTTCAAGTATGATAACATGTTTGTGTTGATGCTTATGCTTTGGCCAAGCTATTGGTTGGATGGCCAAATTGGTGTATTTGAGTGTGATTTGGTATGTGAACATTGTGGTAAGTTTTGGCATAGACTTAGTTACAAAAGTTGGTTGACATATGACTAAACTTTGCAAATATATAATACATGTTTGGTTGTTTTGATTGAGGTGTCTTTTGGCATATTGGTTGTATGAACAAATACCATGATGATTTAGCTTTAATATGCATATGTTAGGTACATTTTGGATGCTTGAAAATAGGTGCTTATGGCTTGTATAAGTGATCATGTTTTGGGTGAGGAAAATGGCTTGAGAATGGCCTATTTTTCATCCACACAACCTAAGACACGGGTGTGTGTCTCAACAGTGTGTGACACACGGCCATACGACACGGTCGTGTGTCCTTTGTAGGTTACAAAAGGTTACAAGTTAGACTGTTACACGGCCTGGCACATGGACGTATGACTTGGCCGTGTGACCCAAGTCAGAAAGTTACACGGGCACAGAAACGAGTTGGGACATGATCATGTGTCTGTACTTTGAATGCCCACACGACCTGTGTGACCCCTGTAGTATGAAAATTTTTAAATTTTTCCTAAAAATTCTATACATTTCTAATTTAGTCTTGATTCATTTCTAAAGTGTTTTTAAGGCATCAAGGGCTCGTATCAGGGACAATATGTACAGGTTTGATTGATATTTCTATGATCTATGTTATGTTTTGAATCTTTTGAATAATTTAATGTTTTGAGATGTAAATTTTCATTAATGCTTCGTAACCTTATTTTAATGACAAATACGGGTTGGGGGTGTTATAGAGTCTTTGTAGAATTGATGTGTACCCCTAAATATTGTCTTAGATGTGTTGTTTCGTTACTAAAAGATGAAGCATACTCGTGGTGGGACACTTTGAGCACAATAACATCTAGTGATCGTATTAATTGGGATTTCTTTCAAATAGAATTTAGGAAAAAGTACATTAGCCGGTTGTTTCTTGACAATAAAAAGAAAGAGTTCCTTTACTAAAACAAGGAAATCGATGAGTAGCTCAGTATGAACAAGAATTTGTACAGTTAAGCAAGTATGCTCATAATATAGTGCCAAATGAAGAAGAAATGTGTATTAGATTCGAATATGGTTTGAATGATGACATTCGGATGTCTGTGGCAGCGTTAAAGTTTCATGAATTTGTAGAACTTTCAGAACATGCTCAAAAAATTGAAGAAATTTGTAAAAGTAAAATGATACGATGTGCTTCGGTTTTGTGAGTTGAGTCATCTTAGTTGCCCGATCGTCGATGAGAAAGTATCATTCCAAACTTGTAATAGACTTGTAATCGGATAAATAATAGAATAGCGGGTGTAAATAGGTTCAAAGTAGGTTAAGTATAGTTTGATTAGGCTGGGCTAACAAAGAAATAAAGATAGATAATTTTGATAAGGAGATGGAATGGAATTCGAACTCAAGCGTCAAGAGCGAACCAACACTATAAAGAGTGTCACCCGGGACTTATATTGCTTAAGGTAGATTGGCGAATGATGAAAAAGACCTTGACCCATTACCTAAGAAGGCAGAAACCAAACGTATCAAAAGAGAATCAGATTGACGCCACCAACAAGCAGATAAGTCAAGTGAGACTCGAAAGAAATTTGGAGAGGAAGAAACCTCACAAGAACTCAAAGTTCATTCAATTTGATATAAGCTTTTGATCAAAGATCTTTTATGAGTTGAATTTAGCTAAGTATTTATAGCTATGACATGGGCTAGCCGAATAGACAAATTACATAGCTTAATGTCTAAGTATTCTACTTGAAATGAGCTAAAATAATCTTTGAATAAATTCATAAGTCTTCCTTGTCGATGTTCAGCCTTTGGGACACCACAAGTCAGCTTAATGATGAAGGAATTCAGCTGAATGAATTTGGAAGCATTGGGGCTGATTGGGCATATCTAGGTTCGGCCATGAGCTTAAATGAGCTGAATTAATTTGCCTTGTTTAGCAGAATGTTGAAGGCATTGGTTGGGTATCTTGAATAGTCATTATAAGTGTGAACACCAAGTTGAAGACCCATTTGAATGTAAATGTTTAAAATTGAGTGGCCTTCATGTGTGAATGGAGAATTCAGCAAGTGTGAACACCTTCAAGGCTGCCTTGGGGAGATGTTCAGCCAACTTAGAAAATTAATGGACAGCTACTCCTTGGCTGAATAGGTTCTTGGAGAAGCCTAACAATCAGCACACCATACATTGTAGCCGGCCATGCATGAATCCTTTCATGCGTTGCATCCAACCATGCATGCACCTTGCATTAATGATCATCCTTGCATTTGGCTGCACCAAAAGACAATGAACATATTAAAAGCAAGCTAAGTTCGGTTGAACCAAAATTAAAGACTGACTTTAGACATATTAATAAACATATAATGAAACTAAGACAAATCAAATATGGACTAATTAAGACACATTAATTCGTCTAGCTCCAACTAAACTAAAAACATGCAATAAGCTGTAATAAGTTATTAAACTAATCAATGAGCTTGAAATGAAATAAACTAATGAAAGTAATCGTTTAGTTTATTCTAACAATAAATTAAATGAGCTAGGGATAAATTAAAATGAGCTTAAACGGGCTGATTTGAGCTGAATAGAGTTCGGGGAGCAAAAAAGAGAGCTAAGGCCAACTGGCATGAGATTGCAATGAGTCTTCATTGAGCTGGTCCTAGCTTATTCAATGTGTTCGGACAATGTTTCAACCCATATTTGAGTGATTGAGGCTAAAATAGCCTCTTTAAGGAGCTTAGCTCAAGCTCGTATGAGAGGACCTTTGGGTAGCTCCATCGAATCCTTGCTCAAGCTAGGTGAGCTTCGGGGCATGCTCATCATTCCCCGCATCTTCAAAGCGACTTGTCCTCAAGTTGAGCCACGTGTTCACGGCAAAGCAGACATCATTATAAGGACCTTGGTGGTCAAATGGAAGAGAATATCTCACAAAGATCTGATTAACACACACAAGAATGAAATAGTTTAGTAACACTAGAAATTATGATATCAAGAGACTATTTAGAATCTTATTAAAAATTGAGCAAATAAACCAATGCCGGGATCAAACACAGAAGTTGATTTTACCCTTCCACAATGAATCAAAAATTGATCGCATAATCCAATCCCAAGATCAAAATTAGAAGTTGGTCTCACCTTATCATAATGAAACAACAAAACCATTGATGGCAACCAACCAGACTAACAAGTCATTCGAAAATTATAACCTCAGAAAATAACTTTGTAGGACTCAAATCCTTTGTACAATGATATGGAATAATATTCATCGGGATCAAAAACAAGGGTTTCTTTTACCATATCTTATTGAATTAAATATTTCTTGACTGGCAACATGGTAGGAAGACAAAGCAAACTAAAGTTATAAGCATGCATATCATGTTTGAATCCTTTAAAGCATAACATCGAACAACCTCTAGAATAAAAAATTTGACTTTGAACTGGCAAATCTATAGAATTCACATATTTTGTTTTCAAAAATAAAGATAAAATTCGGAGCACACAGAAAAGGTCAACACATTTATTCAAAGTATGATTACAATGCTCACCTTTACTTGGAAATAACTCAAGAGAACATGCTTCGGGTTTGAATACATGATTTTGATCACCCGTTCCATAATGCACCAAAAGTTTCATTTTCACCGAGAAGTCATACATGCCAAATAAAGAAAATGTAAGCAAAAATAGATTCAAACAATCAAACCTCTTAAATCTCTTCCGAACTGACATGAAAATGCATGAGTATTTTGCACATGGGTTTAGAGACTTCTTATGAACATCACAATCAAACAGATTAGACGTCCTATGCGAAAAATCTTTACCACATATGCTGAACAAAGAAGATGTGAGCATACAAACATTTGAATAGTCAAACCTGTCACATTTCCTCTGCAAAGGCATGCTTATACAAGAGGATTTCACACAGATATTTAAAGATTTCACGTTTCCATCACAATCAAACAAATCAAACTCTGTATGTAAATAATCTTTATCACATTCGTCCAAATTTTGCATATGCTAAATCAATCCAACATCATCAACACAATTGCCAATGTAAGACTTATCGTAAGAAAAACTTTTCATGGCACTAGTTGGAACAAAATCATCAACATTAGGCATAAAATAACAACTAATCAAATCAAAATGAGATCTTTCAAAAATTAAGTCATCAAAAATTTTATTATCAACTTTCAAATCAGATTATCGCCACTTGATTGCCAAAGATTCCTTACCTTGCTTATCTTTAAGCACTTGTGGATTAACGTCAACTTCGATCTTACCTTTCTCGATTAATTGAAACTGTCTCTCGTTGGAAAGGTAATGAAGTTGGAACTTGTCCAATGAACCTTTAGAAACCTGAAAAGAAGAAATAATACGAGGACAATTTGCATATTGGTTAGTAAAAACACTCATCGCCTTTTCTGTCTCACTTGCATCTTTTTCATTTGTTTCTTTTTCTAACTCATTTTCAAACTCTCTCTCTCTTTTACCACAATTTCTTTTATTTTTGAAAACTCATTGTCACTTGTTTCTTTCACATTCTCGTTCTCTTTTTCAATTTGCTTTTCTTGCTTGCACTCTTTTTCTTTTTCAATCTCATTTTGCTTTCTCTCACTCTCTTTTTCAGCTTTCTTTTCTTGTTCAGATTATTTTTCTCTATCAATCTATTTATTCTCTCTTTCATTATCTTTTTATTTTCCAATTTCTTTTTCTTTCATCTCTCTTTTCTCCTCTCAATTTCGTTTAAGATCCACTCATTTTTGCGCATTATCATTTCTTTCCTCTTTTTTCTTTTTATTTCTTTTTCTCGCTTCCTTTCATTACTCGATGGAAATGATACAAATGAATCAGAATGACAAGCTTTTCGTTCAAAGGAAGGGAAAACATCTATATATGAGTCTCGATCAACTCTTCGTGAATGATCCTCTGTGGATGAGTATTTTGATGCATACAAGACACGTTCGCCTCTTCGTAAGTGTTCCTCCGTGGATGAATGCCTTGATGGACTTGAAGAGATCTTTTTACTTTCTCGTTTGTCACCTTGAAAGACTTCAGACTCGAAGCTTTCTTTCTTTCTACTCGAATACCTCGATGAGTAGGGATCATGGTATGGGTCTCTTCTCAAATAATCATTGGATGTTTGCCTCCGTGATGATCTTGACTCCGTCTTTTGACTTGGAGAACTTCGCTCCCATTGGGCTCTTTCCTCCAATTAGTCCAATCGTTCATGTAACCTTTCAAATATACATCTCACAATTCTACGCATTTCTTTCATCACATATTGAAAATCTGATTAGGAAAGCTCTTCTTAAAACATGATTTATTGATGGAAAGGAAAAGTGTTTAAAAATAGAAAATGAATGCCTCATCAATAACCTCACATTTAACTCGAAAAGAAAAGATATAGTAGCACTCGTTCTCATGTTTACACTTGTTATTTTGCTTTTTCTTCTCTCTATTGAGCTAACACATTTGTGCCTTTTTCCACTTTTTTCTTCTCTCGTGATTTCGTAGGAGTCTCTTTTAGACTATATCTTAGTTTAGGGGTTGGCTTCAAATGGGTTACAAGGGTAAGGATGAGAGGGTTAGGGTAGGCTGAAAGAAAATTGAAATCGGCTTAAGTGTGGTATGTAGGGTGATAAAAGATAGGGTGTACAGAAGATGAACACTTAAACTTTCAAGACTTTTTTTTAACTTCGTAAATTTTTTTATACTTCGAATATGTTTTTTTTTCAATTACAAATTGGCAAATACAAATGAATGCTTTTTGTTGCACGATTTTTTTCTTACAATTTTTTTTCACGAACCTACTTCGGGATGGCCTCGAACGTCAGTACTTCTCATTTTAAGTAGCTCTGATACCAAATGATACGGTCCACCTCAATTTAGTGAGTTGAGTCGTCTTAATTGCCTGATCATCGACGAGAAAGAATCGTTCCAAACTTGTAATAGACTTGTAATCAGATAAATAATAGAATAGCGGGTGTAAATAGGTTAAGTATAGTTTAATTAGGCTGGGCTAACAAAGAAATAAAGATAGATTATTTTGATAAGGAGATGGAATGGAATTCGAATTCAAGCGTCAAGAGCAAACCAACACTATAAAGAGTGTGACCCGGGACTTATATTGCTTAAGTTGGATTGGTTAATGAAGAAAAGGACCTTGTCCCATTACCTAAAAAGGTAGGAACCAAAGGTATCAAAAGAGAATCAGATTGACGCCATTAACAAGCAGATAAGTCAAGTGAGACTCACAAGAAATTTGGAGAGGAAGAAACCTCAGAAGAATTTTGATATAAGTTTTTGATCAAAGATATTTTACAAGTTGAATTTAGCTAAGTATTTATAGCTATGACATAGGCTAGCCGAATAGACAAATTACATAGCTTATTGCTTAAGTATTCGACTTTAAACGAGCTGAAATAATCTTTGAATAAATTCATAAGTCTTTCTTGTCCATGTTCAGCCTTACGGATGCCACAAGTCAGCTTAATGATGAAGGAATTCAACTAAATGAATTTGGAAGCATTGGGGCTGATTGGGCATGTCTAGGTTCAGCCATGAGCTTAAATGAGCTGAATTAATTTGCCTTGTTCAGCCGAATGTTGAAGGCATTGGTTGGGCAGCTTGAATGGTCATTATAAGTGTGAACACCAAGTTGAAGAGCCATTTGAATGTGAATGCTTACAACTGAATGGTCTTCATGTGTGGATGGAGAATTCAGCAAGTGTGAACACCTTCAAGGCTACCTTGGGAAGATGTTCGACCAACTTAGAAAATTAATGGACAGGTACTCCTTGGCTGAACAGGTGCTTCGAGAAGCCTAACAATCAGGACACTATACATTGTAGCCGGCCATGCATGAATCCTTCCATACATTGCATCCAATCATGCATGCACCTTGCATTAATGATCATTTATGCATTCGGCTGCACCAAAAGACAATGAACATATTAAAAGCAAGCTAAGTTTGGCTGAACCAAAATTAAAGAATGAATTTAGACATATTAATAAACATATAATGAAACTAAGACAAATCAAATATGCACTAATTAAGACACAATAATTCGGCTAGCTCCAACTATACTAAAAACATGCAATAAGTTGTATTAAGCTATTAAACTAATCAATGAGCTTGAAATAAAATAAACTAATTAAAGTAATCGCTTAGTTTATTCTAGTAATAAAGTAAATGAGCTGGGAATAAATTAAAATGACCTCAAACGAGCTAATTTGAGCTGAACAGAGTTCAGGGAGCCGAAAAGGAGCTAAGGTCGACTTGCACGAGATTTCAAGGAGTCCTTGTTGAGTTGGTCCTTGCTTTTTCAGTATGTTCAAACAACGGTTCAACCCCTATTTGAGTGACTGAGGCCGAAATAGCCTCTTTAAGGAGCTTAGCTTGAGCTCGAATGAGAGGACCTTTGGGCAGCTCCATCGAATCCTTGCTCAAGCTAAGTGAGCTTCGGGGCGTGCTCGCATCATAAAAGGCAGTTTGATGTGAGATCTCTAGAATTTAACAAAAGAGGGTCATATAATTCCGCTTAAAAATTTCGATCGAAGAAGTTCATAAACAAAGCAAATCGATCGATTGTCCCTTTAGAGTTCATTGACAAAGATAGATCAAGGCATAGTAACTTGAAATCTGTAAATTCTCTAATGGCTAGTGTTGGTAGTGTGAGAAATGTTGAGAAAACTATTCCCGTTTGTGATGATTGTGGCAAAAGACATTTTGGGGAATGTTGATCTAAATTAAGAGCTTGTTTCCGTTGTGGATTTATTGATCATTTCCTTTGTAATTGTCTAAAATGTCAAAATGACTTAGTGTAACAGCCCGATTCTGGGTCTAGTCGGAATAGTGGTTTCGGGACCACAAATCTGACGAGGGAAAATATTATTGTTATTATATTTTTATGTTCTACAATTTCACGAAAAAATTTCGTAAAAATTTCGTTCGAAAGTTCGACGTTTGGGCACTCAATTTAGTCAAAAGGACTAAATGGTAAAAAGTGCAAAAGTTGAGTTCTACATGTTAGAAGTGTCTAATTGTTATGAAATTATAAGTTGGGGGTTCTTATGTTGTAATTAGACCATTAGTTAATTGATGGACAAAAATAGACATAAGAAATGGGTGAAATAGATTTTTTTAATGGGGGCATTTTGGTCATTTGTTAATAAAAAGAATAAAAAGGGAAAAAGATGGGAAAAATCATCATCCTCTTCATTAAGTTGCTGCCAAAATTTGTAAGACACCATAGCTAGGGTTTCTTCACTTTCTCAAGCTCATAGTAAGTGCATCTTATCCCTGTTTTTAATGTTCTTCGCATTTTTGAAATCCTCGTAGCTCGGTTTAGCTTATTCTATCAATAATTCATGTTAGGGTTCATATTTGGTAAAATACCCATAGGTGAAATGTGTTTATTTTGCTGTTTTATGGTAGAATATGAAGCTAGAAATTGTGTTAAACAACTTTTGCTAAGCGATTTTAAGCGGAAACGGGTAAATTGACATAATCGGTAAAAATATTTAATGTTCATAAGTATATGTTAGAGTGAGAATTTGATGATTCCATAGAAGGAAAAAGTGTTCAGAATGTTGTAAAACTTAAGAATAAGGAGTGAAATTTAATTTTTGAGTTTAGGGACAAAAGTGTAAATATGGAAAAGTTTGGGGGCAAAATTGTAATTTTTGAAAAGTGGGGGGAGGATTATTTTAATAAATGTGAACATTAAATGAGTTAAAATTTCCATTATAGATCAAGAAAGATGAGAAGACTACCTCAAACGGGGAAAAGAAAAGATAGTAGAGTAAATTGCAAAATTGCGATATTTTGCACCGAGGTAAGTTAAGATGTGAAATAATGCATTATTTTGATATTATTTGATATGTGTTGAGATTTATTTGAACATAGAAGAAATATTTGACATAGATACTAAAAATGTGGTTCAGTGGGGAAAGGTGGTAAAGTGTTGAAAAACACAGTTTCCGGTTGAACACTCGGAATAGGCCGGATTACATTGAATAAAAAAGGGGGTTGCTAAGTGCTGATTCCCCCTAGGGGTTGCTAAGTGCTGATTCTCCTATTCATTGGTGGTTGCTAAGTGCTGATTCCACCATATTTTAAATTTGAAGGGGGTTGCTAAGTGCTGATTCCCCCGAAGGGGTTGCTAAGTGATGATTCCCCGATTAATTGGTGGTTGCTAAGTGCTGATTCCACCATATCTTTGAATGTGAAAGGGGTTGCTAAGTGCTAATTCCCCGAATCACTGGTGGTTGCTAAGTGTTGAATCCACCGATAACGGATAACATTCCGAGTGTTCAACGAGGAAATTGGAAAGGTGAATAATTATATATATGGTGGACAAGTTTATGGGAGGAATATTTGGTTTGATACTTAATCAACCCATATGTAAGGTGGGAGAAAATATCAAAAACTACAAAAGAGCAAATTAAATACAAAACTGTTTTGAACAATAGCAGTTGGGCAACTTTGAAAAATCACCATAAATGGTGGAAAATGAATTATAGTTTGAATAATATATGGAATTAAATATGAGTGAGTCTATTTTCATATGAAAGAAATAGAGCAATCAAAAGAGTTGTATATTTGGGGATATTTGAATTTTATTGAGACAGGGTTGAATTGATTTCGAAATCCCCTGTTCCAACTTTGGAAAATCACAAAAAATTGTAAAAAAAAATAATTATGGCCTAAATATATTCTTGGATTCCTTTATGTGTCTATTTTTAATAGAAACAAATGATAACATTGTTAGAATTATGTACAGGGAGTTAAGTAAATTTAAGTAAAGGGAGGTCAGAACTACCGATCAGTGAAACAGGGGAAATTTTAAAGAATAAACTGTATTAATTGGCTAAACCAAAAATTCTAAAACTTTTATGGTGGAAAGATATATGAGTCTTGTTTTGGAGAAAATTTACAGAACTTAATTTGGAGCTCTGTAGCTCCCGATAAAAATAAATTAGCGTCAGTGACGCAGAAGGACAGCTTGCTGGAAATTAAATGAACATTGAAATTTATGTATGATTAAAATGATGTTACTATGTAATCATGTGAGGAATTTATTTATTTGTCATATGTTTACTTACTAAGCTATATGCTTGTTTTAATTTTCCTCTTGATTATAGTGACCTCAATGAGCGCGGAACTTGGGCGGCGTCAGATAATCATTCACACTATCATCCACTTTTTGGGTATTTTGTAACTAACACTTTGGCAACATGGCATGTATAGATGACTTATTGTATTGCGGCTTAAATATAGGTATAAAATATTGTTCAGTTTAAAATGTTGGTGTTTATGAAAGAATAAATTATGTCTGAACATATAACTGTATTTGGTTGGGTTATTGAAATTGTTTGGAATTTTGTTTTTGAAAACTTGCAGGGGGTTCATGTAAAAATAAGACGAAATGCTGCCGAAATTTTATTAAAAAAATATATATTAAATTAGTAATACCTCATACTCTATTCCGTCAAGGAATATGGGTAAGGGGTGTTACACTCAGAAAATCAAACTAGCAAGCCTGAAGCGACTACACAAAGTGGTAGACGACATGGTAGTGGTAGAAATGCTACTTCTGATCAGGGGATAGATTGGTGATACAAATGAACGATCTGAAGCGAGAGTACCAGCCAGAGCATATGCAATCAGAGCTCGTGAGGAAGCTACTGCCCAGATGTTATTGTTGATACTTTCTCTCTTTTTGATATTAATGTATATGCATTAATTGATTATGGATCAACTCACTCTTATATATGCACTGCATTAGTAGACAAAAAGAATTTGCCTATTGTGTCCACTAATTATACTGTAAAGGTAATGAATCCACTTGGTCAGTGTGTTTTAGTTAACCAGATCTGTAAATCGTGTCCACTAAAAGTTCAGGGTTACAACTTTCCTGCTAGTTTGATGTTATTACCATTTGATGATTTTGATCTCATTTTGGGAATGGATTGGCTGTCAGAGCATGGTGCAATAGTAAGTTGCCGAAGGAAGCAAGTTAGTTTGAAATGTCTAAATGGTGAATATATTTGCATCAAGGCAGATGGGGTTGATTGTGCAACAAATGTGATCTCGGCATTTCAGTTCATAAATTGATCAGAAAATGGTGCGAAGCTTATTTAGCTTATTTTCTTGATTTAAAAGTGGCAGAATAAAAAATCAATCAAGTACAAATAGTTAAAGAATATGTCAATGTTTTCCCTAAAGAATTGCCTGGGTTACCACAAACTCGAGAAGTTGAGTTCCTAATTGAACTTGTCCCAGGAACAACTCTAATTTCAATAGCTTCGTATAGGAAGGCTTCTACTGAGTTAAAAGAGTTGAAAGCATAGTTGTAAGAATTTTTAGATCAAGGAGTTATTTGACCGAGTTATCACTGTGGAGTGCTCCGGTTCTATTTGTGAAAAAGAAAGATGGGTCAATGAGATTATGTATAGATTATCGGCAGCTGAATCGAGTTACCATCAAGAATAAATGCCGCTACCTTGTATTGATGATTTATTTGATCAATTGAAGGGAGCTACCATATTTTCAAATATTGACTTCAGATCTAGGTATTACCAGTTGCGAGTAAAAGAACCTGATGTACAAAAAGCTACATTTAGAAGTCGATATATGGTCACTATGAATTTCTAGTGATGCCATTTGGTTTGACTAGCGCCCCTATAACATTCATGGACTTAATGAATTGATTGTTTCAACAATATTTGAACCAATTTATTGTAGTATTCATTGATGATATTCTAATATATTCGTTGAACGAGTCAGATCACGCTGAGAATTTGAGAATTGTGTTGCAAACTTTATGTGAAAAGCAATTTTATGCGAAATTCAACAAATGTGAATTTTGGTTATGGGAAGTTGGTTTTCTATGTCATGTTATCTCAGTTGTGGTATCCGTGTTGATCCGAATAAAATATTCGCGACTGTTGATTGGAAGGTTTCAAAGAATGTTTCTGAGGTTCATAGCTTTCTAGGTTCAACAGGATATTATCGATGTTTTGTTAAAAACTTTTCTATTATAGCATCTCTGATGACTAAATTTTTAGAAAAAGATGTTACCTTTGTCTGGATAGATAAATGTTAGAAAAGTTTTGATTCAACCTGAGTCCGGGAAAGAATTTATAGCGTATAACGATACATCTCTTTATGGTTTAGTGATAGAGGGTTGTGCGCGGACCAAGATCGAGCTTGTCAAGTCACGGGAAAGTCCAACGAAAGCTATAGACACTTGGCTAAAACGAAAACAGAAAATTAAACTCAAAAAGACCAGGAACCTAATTGAAGTAGAAGTAGGATACTTGGGGGGCAAGAAAGCTGGAAAATTATGAATAAAGGACGTTTCTTGCTGCCAAAGAATGTTGCAAAACAGATCCTTGAAGCTGGGAGTGACTGAAACGCAACAAGAACAATTAAACCAAGTTAATCAACAAATCGGCACAAACAGAATTAATTAAAGAAGAACAAACAGAAAGAAAGATAAAGAAAGTCCTAAGAAGCCTTGAAATCAAGAAAGATTTCACAACTCCCTTCAAACGGCTCCAATCTACCCTCCAATGTAAAAACACGGTAAGAAGAATGCTGAAGATGGCTCCCACAATCGAAAAGATTGTTAAAACTACTTCTAAAGAAAACTCAAGGGAGAATTCTTGGATAAACTCAAAGAGAATTTTCACTCAACAAAAAAAATTTGATTTCAATCTAATCTCCTTAAGGGTGGTCGGCCAAGCCATATATGTAGGCCTTCTAACTACTTTCCTAGCCCTACTAGGAAAACTAAAAAAAACCCTAATTGTTTGACTTTCAAGGGGAATTTCATCCAAGGCCTTGAAATGGGCCTCTTGGACTGAATTTTTACATAGAAATTTATTCATAAAGTCTAAAAATTAAAACTAAGTATTTAAAGAATTAAAATTTTACAAATTGGGCCACTTTGACAATTTGGCTTGATTTTCAACTAAGTCTAATTTAAACTTCTTGGTTGGGCTTGAAACATCTTATTGGGTCGTATCTTCAAGAACTTGGGCTTGTAATCTGTTCTCTCCCAAAATTGGTTCGTTGATGCTCGTAACTGAGATCCAATGCGCTTTAGCTGCAAGATTCAATTTCTTGGGCCAAGATTTCCAAGATTTGAAATCTTGATTTTCTTGATTCTTGAAATCGCTCAAAAGAACAAAATTGGACCAAGATTCGGTTTCTTGATTTTCATGAAAACAAGAAAGTGAATCTTGATTTTCTTTTTCCTTTGTGTACGCATCTAAGGCCTTGCTAATGAATTCTTGAACGGTTCCATTTAGTTTCATACGCATTTTCCTAGCCTTTGACCTTGTTATTGGGCCTTGTGGTAATTTGAGCCTATCACGTTCTTGAGCTTGAGTTGGGCCTTTGTGACTCGTATCATTCCCCCTTCCTCAAAAAGATTCCACCTCGAATCTGAAAATTCAAATGGAGATAAGTCAGCCACATTGAAAGTAGAACTTACATTGTAGTCACCGGGTAGGTCAATTTTGTATGCATTATCATTGATCGGTTCGAGTACTTGGAAAGGCCCATCGCCTCTTGGGTCCAACTTGGTCTTTCTTTTTGTAGGAAATCGTTCTTTCCTCATATGGACCCAAACGCAATCTCTGGGTTCAAGGACAACTCGTTTGCGCCCCTTATTTGCTTTGTTGGTGTTGATGTCATTTGTTTTGGCTATTTGTTGACTAGCCTTCTCGTGTAAGGATTTCACCAGCTCAGCTTTCTGTTCGCCATCTAAATTAACAGTGGTAATGGCGCAAGGTCAAGTACTGTTAGTGGGTTAAAACCATAAACAAGTTCAAATGGTGAATAGCCAGTTGTAGAATGAATAGATCTATTATAAGCAAATTCAACAAATGGCAAACATTCTTCCCAATTTTTAATGTTCTTTCCCACAATAGATCGTAATAAGCCTCCTAAAATTCGATTGACTACCTCAGTTTGGCCATCGGTTTGGGGGTGACATGTAGTTGAATACAGTAATTTCTACCAAGTTTACCCCACAATACCTTCCAAAAGTGGCTAAGGAATTTGACATCTCTGTCAGAAACAATTGTTTTAGGGATGCCATGAAGTCTTACCACATCTTTAAAAAATAAGTCTGCCACATGTGTAGCATCATCTGTTTTGTGACAAGAAATAAAATGTACCATCATGGAAAACCTGTCAACAACAACAAATATACTATCTCTTCCTTTCTTAGGTCGTGGCAAACCTAGAATAAAATCCATGGATAAGTCTACCCATGGTGAAGTAGGAATCGGCAAAGGAGTGTAAAGGCCGTGAGGCATTACCTTAGATTTTGCTTGTTTACATGTGATGCACTTCGAACATACCTTTTCGACATCCTTCTTCATATGTGGCCGATGGAAGTATTCTTGCAAGATGTCTAGTGTTTTGGTCACTCCAAAATGTCCGATTATCTTTACCTGTTTACACGAAAAGTAGTATTTCCCCAATTACTATAGATATGGCCGAAATTAGCATCATCATTATATAACTCTTTAATATGTTCAAGCACTAATACTTTAGCATTTAATGTAGTTATTAAAGCATATTGTCTAGACAAAGCATCCGCAACTACATTATCTTTACATGTTTTATATTTTATCACATAAGGAAATGTTTTAATGAATTCCACCCATCGGGCATGCCGTTTACTTAACTTACCTTGTCCCTTTAACCATTTAAGGGATTCATGGTCTGTATGTATTACAAATTCATTAGGCAGCAAGTAATGTTGCCATACTTGAAGTGCACGAACCAATGCCAAAAGTTCTTTATAATAAGTTGAGTAATTTAATTGTGCACCATTCAATTTTTCACTAAAATAAGCAATTGGTTGCTTATCTTGCATTAAAACAACGCCAATGCCAATTCCTGAAGCATTACACTCAAGTTCAAAAGTGTTAGTAAAATCAAGTAATCTAAGAAGAGGAGCAAAACATAACTGAGCTTTTAGGGTTTGAAAAGCTTTTTCTTGAGTTTCACCTCATTTGAAACCCACGAATTTTTTAATAACTTCTGTTAATGGGGCAGCAATAGTGGAGAAATGTTTCACAAATCGTCTATAAAAACTAGCTAAACCATGGAAAGATCTCACCTCAGTTATCGATTTAGGAGTTGGCCACTCCTTGATTGCCTTAACTTTGTCCTCGTCGACATGAATACCTTGAACACTAACTATGAAACCTAAAAATATTAGCTTATCACAACAAAATGTGCATTTATCAAGGTTGGCAAAAAAATTTTTAGCTCTTAGAATGTCTAAAACCGTTCTAACATGGAAAACATGATCATTTAATGTTGTTGAGTAAATTAAAATGTCATCAAAGTAAACTACTACAAATTTACCCAAGTGAGGCCTTAAAACGTGATTCATTAATCTCATAAATGTACTCGGTGCATTAGTAAGGTCGAAAGGCATAACTAACCATTCATATAATCCGAATTTTGTTTTAAAGGCTGCTTTCCATTCATCCCCATCCCTCATTCGAATTTGATGATAACCGCTTTTTAAATCAATTTTAGTAAATATAGTTAAACCATGTAATTCATCAAGCATGTCATCAAGTTGAGGAATTGGATGTCTATACTTTACCGTTATTTTGTTGATTGGACAACAATCAACACACATTCTATACGTACCATCTTTCTTAGGTACCAATAAGACAGGAACGACACAAGGCCTCAAGCTTTCACGAATGTACCCTTTGTCTAATAAATTGTCAACTTGCCTTTGCAATTCCTTTGTCTCCTCAGGTTTGCTTCTATAGGCTGGTCAATTTGGTATTGAAGCTCCGTGTACTAAGTCAATTTGGTGTTCTATCCCACGTAAAGGTGGTAAAATTTGGGGGCCTTGTGACACCCCTAAAGTGACCCTAGTCGGAAAGCGGTTTCGGGACCGCTAAACCGAGTCACCAAATTATTTGAATATGATATTTATTGTCTAAAATATGTGAATATGAATGTGTGAAAGTTTTAAGCTTCGATTTAGTCGACTGCATGTGAATTCAGCTAATAGGACTTATGTGTGACACTTTTGAAATGTGATAGGTTAATCTATAGGATCTATTAGTGCATGTAATAAAAGGGTGGACTTGCATGTCAATTTCCCCCTTAATTTAGTAGTGGCCGGCCATGACAAGGAAGGAGGACAAAATGTTATAGGCAAAACATGTCATAAACATGTTATGTTAGTGATTTATGTTAGGAAAAATAAAATAAGGAGTATGGGATACAAAATATATGCCTTTTATATTAATAAATTAAATGTTAAATGAATAAATAATATGAAATATGAACTTATATTAAAAGAAATGGGTGATAAAAACAAAGTTGGTTCATCTTTTTCTTTCTCCATTGCCGTACCTAAAGAAAGAAAAAGAAGAAATTGAAGTTAAGGCATTTGGTCACCTTTAAGTGGATCAAGGTATGTTAATGCTCTATCATTGAAAATCTTTGTATATTTGGAGTGGCCATCAAGTATAGAAGCTAGCTCATGGCAAATGTTTTTTGTAAAGTTATGAAGATGACATTCGGTCATGGATGTTTGTATTTTTTTGATGTCGTTTTTGATGCTTTAGGGTATTGAGGGTTGATTATAGATGAGGTGAGTTTCTTGATTAAAATTTGATGGATGTTAAGCTAGTTAGGCAACCAAAGGTTCAATATTTTTTTTGTTATGTGGTTATATGTGCATTTCGGCCATGGTCTTTGCTTGAATTTGAGATTTGTAATGTGATTTTCCTAAATTGTCTATGAATTTTTGGTTGTTGATTTCATGGTAATGGTATATTGAATCCATGATTTGAATCCATGAAAATTTAGTAAGGTTGCATTCGGCAACTTGCTTGGAATTATGAAATGATGTCCAAAATTTGTAATTCATGCTTAAATATTGAAATAGAGCTTACAATTAATAGAACCATGTAATAATTGAGGATTTTATGTGTTAAATTTTGGATGTTGGAGTTTTAGCTTTGAAATAGTTGTTAGATGAATTATAAAGTACTAAAAAATGGAAAGAAAAAGAGCTTAAGGCATGGTTAGTATTCGGCCATGATGAGAAGTAAGAAAATGAATGTTGTGGTTGAGATGATTGAGGTGGCAATCTCGAAGCTAAATGTTATAAGGAATAAGTGTATTTCTTGCTAACCGAATTATAATATAATCGAATGTGGTTTTACACAATAGTGATGTGATAAGTTTAAATTTGGTTCATTAGCTCAAGAACTCAAGGAAACAAAGTCGGATCGTGGAAAAAGGGAAATTGGTCGAATAGTCGGAATTGACGTACATTAGCGATCGAGGTAAGTTTTAAGTATTAAAGCCTATAATGTGATTGAGTATGATATGTTAAGCACATATTAAAAGAATCATAACTCTATTGTAAATTTTTATGCATATAGCCTAATGGCTATTATGAAGTATAGGTAAGTTATTGATATGATATGTTGCCAGATGGACATGATATTATGAAGTGCTAAAAGGATATGTCAGAAGAGTAAATTTGTGATAAACCTGCTTAGGACAGCAGCAGTAACATAAATTTAGAAAATCACCATAAATTTTTGGAGTTGAATTAGAGGCTGAATAAATTATGAAATTAAAGCTTAATGAGTCTAGTTTCTTATAAAAGAAACCGTGTAAGAAAATTAATTTCCGATAATGAGATATTTAAAGTTGTGTGAGACGGTGTCAGAATGACTCCGAAATCCCCTGTTCTGTTTTTAGAAAATCATTATAAATTGTACAAAAATGGTTATAAGATAAAATTTATATGCTTAGACTCCTTAATGAGTCTAGTTTCAAATGAAATCAAATACAACACATTTTGAATTCTGTAAAATGAGAAATTTGATTTGTAGTGAAGAGTGGTCAGATTAGTCAAATAGTGAAACAGGGGAAAATTTAAAAAAAATCTGGTATTGATTGGCCAAACCTAAAATTCTGGAAATTTTATGGATGGAAGATATACGAGTCTATATTCAGGAAAAATTAACGGCAAGTGATTTGGAGTTTTGTAGCTCCGGTTATAAATAATTTAGTGACCATTGCTCAGGAAAACAGCTCGTAGTGAATATGTGATTTTGTTGTAAACATGGATAAAACTTGTTTTAGTTGCTCATAAGCTATTGATTAAACCCATACTTGAATTCTAAATCGTGATATTGTAAGCTTATGAGTATTCGAATATGAAATGATAGTATGGCGTGAAATTGTATATATGTGATAAGGCCTAATAGCCGATGTGATGAATGTGAAAGTGTATATATGTGATAAGGCCTAATGGCCGATGTGATGAATGTGAAAGTGTATATATGTGATAAGGCCTAATGGCCGATGTGATGAATGTGAAATTGTATATATGTGATAAGGCCTAATAGCCGATGTGATGAATGTGAAAGTGTATATATGTGATAAGGCCTAATGGCCGATGTGATGAATGTGAAAGTGTATATATGTGATAAGGCCTAATAGCCGATGTGATGAATGTGAAAGTGTATATATATGTGATAAGGCCTAATGGCCGATGTGATGAATGTGAAAGTGTATATATGTGATAAGGCCTAATGGCCGATGTGATGAATGTGAAAGTGTATATATGTGACAGGGCCGAGTGGCCAACGTGATGGATGTGAAAGTGTATAAATGTGATAAGTCTCGAAGGGCATTTGTGTCAGTACTATATCCGGGTTAAAACCCCGCAGGCTTTATGCGAGAATATTATCACTGATTAATGTCCGTAAGCTTCGTGCTCGTACTATATCCGAGCTCTAAAGACCCGATGACTACGTGTGGAGATTTTGTCCGGGTAAGACCCGATAACTTCGTGTGGAGATTTCGTATGAGCTAAAGGTCTTACCGATAATCCGAGTAGAGGTTAAAGCTATAAGACTTCGTAATAAGAATTGCTTATAAATATATTCAATGCGAAAGGTTAAACAGGTATGTACTCCAAGTTTATATGTGAGCTTGATTTGCACTAAATCATAAGGTAGTTATGTGATGCATACGAGAGCAATCTATGAGACTATTCCTATGATTATGTGACATCGGATCAGTGTGAGAGGTTGTGAAATCATACGATATATCTATGTCACATGAGCTCACTTTTATGTGAAAGTTTATCTGCCTATTGTATCTGATGAGATGTGCATATTCGGTAAAGGGATGGTATGCCCGAAGGAAGAGTGAAATAAAAATACGAACAACTATGTTATAATTTGATTGTTATTTGTTGACACTGCTTAAAACTTACTAAGCATTGTAATGCTTACTCCGTTTACTCTGTTTCCTCTGTTTTTATAGATCTCATTTGGAAGCTACAGGTTCGGGGATCATCAGCAACTAGTCACACTATCACTATCCATTGTTTGGTACTGCTACGTTTTGGATTATCTTATGGCATGTATAGAATAGACTAGTGGCGGAAGAATATTTTTGGTTATTGTATATAAGCCATGCGAAAATGGCATCTTTTGAATGTTTACTTAGAGAAGTTTAAATTTTATCCCTGGCTGTGCTTAGTACTTATTTAAATGAATGATCTTTATTTCAAGAAAAAGTTCAAAATTTTACTATTCTGACATGAGTTACAAGTCCGGTAATGCCTCTTACCTATTCCGGCGACGGTTACGGGATAGGGGTGTTACAGGCCTCACTAAAAATATCCTCATAATCCTGTAAAAGACATTGAAACACACTAGGAAAATTTTCATTAATGTTAGATAGAGATAAATAGTTTTGCCTAAACCTCACAAGGATACAAGGCTGTTTATTGAGTAGGACTCTCCGCACATCTTTTCTTGTTGCAATTAAAATTTTCACTCTAGTTTTACCACTTGCGGATTCACTCACCTTTGGGCTATTTAAATTTTGACTTTTTTCACTACTAGCCTCTTTTCTCTCTGTCTTTTTTATTTGTCCTTTCTCCCTCACCCCCTCACAAAATTTCATCATCTTTAATTGATCTTTATATACATCATTGGGATTGAAAGGAGCAAAACTGAATTTTCAGCCTCTAAATTACAAGGGAGTATCTATTGAGCTTACCTTGGTGTGTAACATCACGATCGAATTGCCAAGGTCGTCTAAGGAGCAAGTGTGCCGCATGCATTAGGACCACATCACACCATACCTCATCTTCATAATTTCTGAGCTTAAAAGTGACCAAGGACTGTTTTGTAACTTTAACTTCCGAGCATTCATTAAGCCACTGAAGGTGATATGGATTAGGGTGCTTGATACAAGGTAACTTTAAGGAATCCACGAAATAACTGCTAACTACATTCGAACAACGCCCACTATCAATAATAAGTGAACATAAGTTACCTTTTATAAAACACTGAGAATGGAAAATATTGGTCCTTTGGTTATCAACATCATCTCTCATCTGGATGTTAAGGGTGCGGTAGACTACAAGGCATTGAAAGTCAGCATAGTCCCCTTTTTTTGGTGGTTCAACCAACTCTTCTCCATTATCACTATCATCCACAAGTTTGGGCAATTTCGGATCTGTTTTATCAGAGTCGGAAGCATACTCACCATTATCTTTCATAAGAAGAAATCTCGTGTTAGGGCATTCTCTACTATAATGATCATGCCCTTTGCACTTAAAACATTCAATCTCACGAGTCTTCTTTACATTCGAATCACTTAAATTGGGCTACTTAGAAGGTGTTTGCGTTTTAATAGGAGCCCCTTTCTTCCAGTCTAATTGCTTACTACCACTACTCGAAAAAGACTTATTAGTAACAAAAGGTGGTTTCAAACTTTTAAAATCAGAATTGGAAGTGTTACCTCTATAATACTGTGAAGTAGAGAAGGAACTAACCCTTTTTCCTTTAATTGCTGCTCGATCTTAATGGCTTTATGAACTACTTCTTCCAAATCAATGTATGTTTGTAGCCTTAATGTATTAGCTATTGGCCTATTTAAAGCATCATTAAATCGAACCATTGTTGTTTCATCCTCCTCCTTTACATTAGCTCTCTGAATGAGCATTTCCATCTCCTTAAAGTATTCATCTACCGTCCTACTAGCTTGAACAAGTCGTCTATGTTCTGTTTTAACCGCTCTATAGTAATGAGGCGAAATAAATCTTTTACGCATGACTTGTTTCAACTCATCCCATGTCGTAATCTCAAGTTCATAATTCCTATAACTATTTACCCCAAGTTGAGTCCACCAACTTAATGCATAATCTGAAAATTCCAGTGTTGCTAACGATACTTTTTCATCATCCGGACATTTATAATAGCAAAACATAAGTTCAATTTTAGATTCCCATTCACAATAAGCTTCTAGATCATTCTTACCATGAAATTGAGGAATTATGAATTTTGGTTTTGCCAAAGAGGGTTGTCCACGATCATGACATTCACAGTCAGCTCTAGGGACATGTCTAGGAGCGTGCCTATGAGCACGAGGCTGGTTATCCACGTCATATTTAATTGGACCCCAATACTGAGGCTTTTGATCCAATTGCATCTCATTGATAGTAGCACTCAATGTTTGAAGTATGGCATTTGTTTGTTTGAGTGCAGTAGTCTATTCGTCTAACTGTTGTTGGAACTCTTTAAATTTATCATGGACATCATTATGGTCATTATTCTTATCATCGACTTGACCACTTCTAGACATCTTATTTTTTTTCTTTTGGAATACCTGCAAAATAAACACTCAACACTCAAAAGGGAAAATTAAATTCTCAAAGAGGTAGAATTCAGTATTGTGAGTTCTCAATCAATTAGAAAGTATATGAACCGTAACTACCAAAGAATCCTAATTTGCACTAGGAGTCCAAAAAGTGACGAGACACCAATTGATTTGTGTCGCACTGAGGAAGAATTGTGCACACTTTTAAATCCTAGTAACACAAGAAACAAGAAGATGTTAGATAGTGTAAAGGAAGAATAAAAGCAAAACAAATGAAAACCTACAGCTAAGAATCAATAAAAATTGCTGACACCCGAAAAAAACTGCGGAGTAACTTGACAACTTCGTTCGAGGCGTTTCCGATCTTAAAAAATCACAAAATTTAAATTGGAATGTCCTTAAATATTTTATATTTGATCTGGAAAGTTTCGGCACTAAAATCAACCCGCTGAATTGTTTTTTAATTTTTATTTGATTTAATATTTTTCTATTTTTTTGACTTTTTCTAATGATTTTTTTGCAGGAAATATTCTTTAATATTCTATCACAGTGCCAAAAATATGCATATAAAATTTTAGACCAATCGGACAACGTTTACCCACTCAAATTATTTTTTTCCAAAAACTTTTCTGGGTAAAAACTAGTATATGCTGAAAATCAGTTTAGAAATCAACCAAGAACACTCAAAACGCCCAAAATCTGATACCAAATGATAGAGGGTTGCGCGCAGACCAAGATCGAGCTTTTCAAGTCACGGGAAAGTCCAACAAAAGCTTTGACACTTGGCTGAAACGAAAATAGAAAATAAACTCAAAAGACCAAGAACCTAATTGAAGTAGAAGTAGGATACTAAGGCGGCAAGAAAGCTGGAAAATTATGAATAAAGGACATTTCTTGATGCCAAAGAATGTTGCAAAACAGATCTTTGAAGCTGGGAATGACTGAAACGCAACAAGAATAATTAAACCAAGTTAATTAACAAATCGGCACAAACATAATTAATTAAAAAAGAACAAATCGCAAGAAAGATAAAGAAAGTCCTAAGAAGCCTTGAAATCAAGAAAGATTTCACAATTCCCTTCAAACGGCTCCAATCTACCCTCCAATGTAAAAACACGGCAAGAAGAAGGTTGAAGATGGCTCCCACAATCGAAAAGATTGTTAAAACTACTTCTAAAGAAAACTCAAGAGAGAATTCTTGGAGAAACTCAAAGAGAATTTTCACTCAACAAAAAAAAATCTTATTTCAGTCAAATCTCCTTAAGGGTGGCGGGCCAAGCCATATATATAGGCCTTCTAACTACTTTCCTAGCCCTACTAGGAAAACTAAAAAAAACCCTAATTGTTGACTTTCAAGGGGAATTTCGTCCAATGCCTTTAAATTGGCCTCTTGGACTGAATTTTTACATAGAATTTTATTCATAAAGTCTAAAAATTAATATTAAGTATTTAAAGAATTAAAATTTTACAAATTGGGCCACTTTGACAATTTGACTTGATTTTCAACTAAGTCTAATTTAAACTTCTTGGTTGGACTTGGAACATCTTATTAGGTCGTATCTTCAAGAACTTGGGCTTGTAATCCGTTCTCTCCCAAAATTGGTTCCTTGATGCTCGTTACTGAGATCCAATGCGCTTTAGCTGCAAGATTCAGTTTCTTGGGCCAAGATTTCCAAGATTTGGAATCTTGATTTTCTTAATTCTTGAAATTGCTCAAAACAACAAAATTGGACCAAGATTCAGTTTCTTGATTTTCTTGAAAACAAGAAAGTGAATCTTGATTTTCTTTTTCCTTTGTGTACGCATCTAAGGGCTTGTTAATGAATTCTTGAATGGTTCCATTTAGTTTCATATGCATTTGCCTGGCCTTTGACCTCGTTATTGGGTCTTGTGGTAATTTGAGCCCATCACGTTCTTGAGCTTGAGTTGGGCCTTTGTGACTCGTATAATTTAGGCTGTGTTTTGATGCAAGTGGTAAAGTTATTGCCTATGTCACGAGACAGTTGAAGGCTCACAAGTAGAAATATCCAACACATGGTTTAGAGCTGGTTGCATTATTTTTGCTTTAAAGATCTTGCAAAACTATTTATACGGTGAGAAATGTCATATCTTTACCGATCATAAAAGTTTGAAATGCCTAATGACTCAGAAGGAATTAAATTTGCACTAGCATAGATGACTTGAATTACTAAAAGATTATGATTTAGTAATTGGTTATCATCTCGGGAAAGCTAATGTTGTTGTTGATGCTTTAAGTCAAAAATATTTATTTGCTTTGAGAGCTCTGAATTTAAACTTGATGTTGGATTGTGATAGTTCTATTTTGGTTGAGTTGATAGTAAAGTCGATATTTTTATTGAAGATTCATGAAATTAAGAAAGCGGATTCATATTTGTTGTCAAGGTTATATATATTAAACAGTGGTAAAAAATATGATTTTTGTATCAGAAATGATTATTGTTTATATTTTTGAGATTGAATTTGTGTACCAAATAATTTTAGGTTAAAATAAGAGTTTTTGAATGAAGCGCACAATAGTGTTTACTCGATTCATCCTGGGAGTACGAAAATGTATAATGATCTGAAACAACACTATTGGTGGCCTGTAACGAAATGTGATATAACAGAGTTTGTGTCCAGATGTCTAGTTTGCTAGAAAGTGAAAGCTGAACATCAAGTTTCATCGTGTATGTTACAACCTGTGATGATTCATGAAAGGAAGTGGGAAAGAGTTATTATGGATTTTGTTTCGACATTATTATTGACAGATTCTATTTGGGTTATTGTTGAAAGATTAACAAAGTCAACTCATTTTCTATCTATTTGAATTGATTATTCGCTTGAGAAATTGGCAAAATTATATGTTGAAGAAATTGTGAGATTACACGGCGTACGATTACCGATTATATCAGATCATGATATGAGGTTTACCTCCAGATTTTAGGGTAAGTTGTATAAGGCCTTAAGCTTTAGATTGAATTTTAGTACAACATTTCATCTGCAAATGAATGGCCAATCAAAATGAATAATACAGATTTTAGTAGATATGTTATGGTGTTGTACTATTGAATTCAAAGGCAGCTGGGATAAATATTTGCTGTTAACCGAGTTCGCATATAATAATAGCTATCAGTCAAGCATAATGATGGCTCCATATGAGGCTTTATATAGACGTAAGTGTAGAAGTCTATAGTATCAATCTGAATTGAATGAGAACAAGTTAGGTAGAGTTGATTTAGTTTGAGAAACAGAAGAAAAAGTCTGAATTATCCAGGATGACTTGAAAGTTGCGTCTAATCGTCAAAAATCTTATGTGGATTTGAAACGTAAAGATATCGAATTTTCTGTAGGAGAGAAAGTGTTCCTAAAAGTCTTGCCTTGGAAGAAAGTGTTATGTTTCGGAAGAAAAGGAAAACTCAGTCCCAGATTTATCAGACCGTACGAAGTTCTAGAAAGAATCAGACCCGTAGCGTATCACTTAGCATTTCCTCCAGAACTTGACAGAATTCATAACTTTTTTCATGTTTCGATGCTCCAACATTACTGTTCTATTCCGTCACATGTTTTAACAACGGATGAAATTGAATTACAACCCGATTTGACTTATGATGAGGAGTAGGTGAAAATATTAGCTCGAGAAATAAGAGAGTTGAGAAACACATCTGTACCATTAGTTAAAATTTGTACTGTTAGACATGGGATTGAAGAAGCACCATGGGAAGTGGAAGAAATTATGAAATCTCAATATCTGAACCTTTTCTTTGGTAATATTTTCGAGGACGAAAATTCCTTTAAGGGAGAAGAGTAGTAATATCCCGTTTATCAGAGGTGTTAGAAATAGTAGTTTTGGGACCACAATTTTGATATGTGTGATCGTGTTTTAATATTTAGTTAGTATTTATGGAATTATATTAAATATCAAATTTTGGTAAAGAAATTTTAAGGTTTAATTAGTTAATTGAATAAAAAGGATTAATTTGTGAAAGACACAAAACATAGTAATTAATGAATTATATTGACTTGATGGTTTAATTAATGATGTGGAAGGGATGTATGAAGTAATTTGTCCATAAAGTTTATTGATGGACGGTTTGAGGCTTGAAAATATGTTAAAATGCATGTTTAATTTTTAAGGATAATTTTGCAACTCTTTTGGGTGGTGGCATGTATATAGGCTTTTTGTTGGTTATATGCCAAATGTTGTGTTGTAATGTGATGCGAACCTGGTCGCATCATGTTTCGATACATCTCGACGACATCGGGATTGGCCTAAACTTGAAGGGCCCAAGTGCAAGATGAAACATCTCTTAGGCCTGATTGATTATTGGGTCAATGTTTTTAAGGACTTTTTAATTCAATATAGTTTCATTTAAATTAATAAGTTTGCATATTTTTAATTTTAGACTTGTATTTTGTGTGTTCTGCATTTAATAAAGATTTGCATTATGTAACTTCCATGCTAGTTAAGTATGCATCATAAATAATGACATGCATTATATAACTCCCATGGGTTCATTTAGTTTGCATTTCAAACCATGCATTTAAGTATCTTAGTTTAATAAATGAGTTGCTAGACATTTATTCAACTCATTTTAGTTTAATTAATAAGTGTTTTTGTTGAAATTTATTTAATAATTGTTGCTTTTAATTAATCTAGTTACTAGGATTATTTATTGATGCATGAGTTAAGTTTATTTGTTCTTGCTTCTTTAATTAACTAGTTGCTGGAATAGTTAATGCATATGTTTAGTTTATTTACTTAAGTATTTTTTTTCTTGATATGATTAATTAGTGTTTAATATGCTTAATGAGTGACCTTTCAAGTGCTATTTGAATACAAATGGAGGAACTATTACAAAGGGGGATTAATACATCATTTAAGGAAGTTTTAAAGAGCATTATATACTCTTTAAATTTCGACAGCAACCCTTTTCAGCTACCAGCTCTTTCTGTTCTTCAAAAAGAATAAATTAAGCATTCAAATCATCATTAAGGAGCTGATGTCTATTCGGCTAGCCAAGGGACAGTTCAAGAGCCATTTTTCAAACCGTCATGGGCATTCATTCTGCTGAATTGAAGAGAACTCAATGAAAGAGTTATTTTTTTAAAGAATGTCGAGAGACTTGAACTTAATTCAGCTTTTAATTAGCCCATTAAGATGAATGCCAGTGACTATTTGGCTACCCTATTTTAGCACTATAAATAGGTGAAATCAGATTTTGTAATAAAGTTTTGATAATTTTGAATGAAACTTTGTTCATTTGGTGAGAATTACTTTTCTCTAATTTTGTACAAAGATTTGTTGGCTTATCTACAAAGCTAGTGGCGTGAACCCGTTCTTTGCTTTATCCCAAACTTACCACATTAGCAAGTTTGGCGTTCGAACCCTATACCGAGGTTCCTATCTTTCTAGATAGCGGGTCGAGGTTTTGATTGAATTTTCTATCCATCTCATTAAACGTATAAGTGTTGGGTCAACAGTTACTAGTGTAGGTTCTTACTTGTTTCTTGAGCCGTTTTTCTTTCCTTCAATTTATCATAACCGAACACATCCATTCTTAGCCATTTTTCCTGAACATTTGTTGTTATAAAACAATATTGAGCCTATTTTATCAATTTTATTTGTTAGGTATACATTTGTTCCTTACTTCATTGTAGATGATCGGACAACAAAAATACGACTCGATTCAACACCGAGGTAGATCGTATCATTTGGTATCAGAGCCATTTAGACGAGAAGTACGGACTTACAAAGATAAATTGCAATAGGTTCGTGAAGTAAAAAAAGTTAAAAAAATTAAAAAAAATTCAAGTTGTATTCACAAGTTTCTCATTGAAATTTGAAGTATTGAAGAAAAAAACAAAATGTATAAAAAAAAGGAGAAAGAAGTGGAAGTCTTGTAAGTTTTATTTTGTTTTCATTTCTTATTATTCCATATCATCAATTCATTCTACCATTTCTTCTAGCCCGAAAACGCCACACATACTTTGGTTTTATTTTTTTTTGTTAGCCTACCCTATCCCTATTCATTATTTCCTTTGTTTCCCAAATTTGTGATCGACCCCTAGGCCTACGATTAAGCCTTGGTAAGTCTGCTTACAAAGTCACGAGAAAAGAAAAAGTGGAAAAGGGCACGAGAGCGTGAGCGCAATAGAGAGTGCTAAGAAAAAGCCTTAAAAAGAGCGCAAACATGAGAGTGAGTGAACATCCTTATTTTCTTTCCGAGTGTCCTTGTGGGATTTTTTTTGTGAGGTATTTAATTTTCTGCTTTTTGTTCTTTTAACATTTCTTGTTTTCAACAAATAATCATGTCTTGAGAAGCATTTGCAGCTGATGAATTTCAATACTTGTTGAAAGAAATGGATAACATTCTCAACCGAAAAATTAGGCCCATTCAAGACAAGCTAGAACCTCGAGCAACATTCTGATGGAAGCAAATCCCACCAAATCAAAAAACAGAGTCACGGTCAGCACGAAGACACATTCTTAATGACCATTCGAGAAGAGATTCTTATCGAGATTCCTACTCGTCAAGGAATTTGAGACAAAGAGAAGAAAGCTTCGAGTTTGAGACGTTTCAAGGAGACGAACGAGAAAGTACGAGTTATTCTTTGTATGTTTCAATGAAGTCCCTACCGAAGAATCGTTCACAAAGACTTGATCGAGATACCTATGAGAATACTTTCTCCTTCTTTGAGCAAAACATTTATCCTTTCGATTATTTCATCCTCAAGTTGTAATGAACTTGAAAAAGAGATTGAAAAGAAGAAAAAGAAAAAGAAGAAAAAGAGAAAGAATTTGAGAAAGAAGATAGTGAGCGAGAACAAGAAAAAGAGAGTGATATTTTAACTAACCCACACGATAGTTGCTCTTTTTCTATTCCTTCGTTTTAGGTTCCGAGAAATCCCTGTGACGAGTATCAACTTCAATACCTTCCTGATGAAAGATGCTTCCGTCTAATCAGTATAGGTAAGGTTGAAGATGAAATCACACCACACGAGTTCGAAGGTAAGCAAGGCAAGGAATTTTTAACAACTGAGCCATAGACATCAGGTTTGGAGGTTCATGAAAAAGTTTTCAGTGACTTAATTTTTAAAAACTCTTCTTATCTTGGCTTGATTAATTTATATTCTTTGAATGTGGTTAATGAGCTCGTTTCAAAAGACAGCACCACGAGTATTTCTCTTGGTTTGCATTGTGAAGAAAATTTTGTTTGTAACACCCCGTACCCGAGTCCGTCGCCGGAGTCGGACACGAGGGGTTTGCAGACTTAAATCACTTCTTTGCGGTCCAATTTAAAAATTTCCAGGCAGTTGGCTAACTGTGTCACTGTCACCTTAAAAATCATATCTTGAGTTCTAAAACTCGAAAATCAGTTTCATAATTTTTCCCTGAAACTAGACTCATATGTCTATCTACATATTTTTTTCTAGAGTTTTTGGTCGGGCCAATTAGTACAGTTTATTAGTTAAAGTCTCCCCTGTTACAGGGTGCGACTACACTGACCTTCATGCATTACGATTTGGATATCTCCCTGTACAGGGCTTCAATACTGATGCCGTTTATTTCTATAGAAACTAGACTCAAAGGGGAATCTATACATATATGGCATGACTCCTAATTATCTCTGGTTAATTTATAATGAATTTCCAAAGTCGGAACAGGGAATCCAGAAACCGTTCTGGCCCTGTCTCACGAAAACCTAATTATCTCTTAACATACCACTCATATGACCGTTTCGTTTCTTCCATATGAAAGTGAATTCATCAAGGTTCATTTAAATAATTTATTCACTATTTAATTCTATTCCTACTAGTTTTAGTGATTTTCCAAATCTACATCACTGCTGCTGTCAGCATATGCCTTTAAGGTAGACTTTACCTATTTCATAGTTTCCATGATTCAACTAGCCCTTTTAGCATAAATAGCACAAATTATGATAGTGATTAACCATTCCCATGGCCAATCCTTGTTAAGCATATCCACACCTCTCAATAACCATATCCATACCAAATGATTATAACATTATGCTCAAACATATATAAGCCATTTTCGCATGGCTATCCAAAATTATACAAATCCAAAGGGTCCATGACCCACTACAAAAGGGTAGTCCTATACATGCCATTTTCAGAGTTCAACCAAAAGTGTACCAAAAGGGCTTTGATAGTGTGGGCGACTTCGACTTCAATAATCCCGAGTCCGATAGCTGACGAACCAAAATCTATAAAACAGAGATTCAAAGAACGGAGTAAGCATTTAATGCTTAGTAAGTTTTAAGCAAGACAAAGTGTTCTCAATCACTATTATTGGTCATTCATTTCAACTGTTCGATGAAGTTAATCTAGAGCTTCATCTCGATCTATAATATCATTAAACGCAACACTTGGCTGCCACATATATACTTTCGAATAATAATGACCTAGATGGTCAAATATTTCCAAAGCACATTCTCACATTTGGAGTTATAATATTAATCACATTTACCTACCTCTTTGATACTGATAATTCACCTCGAAATCACTCCACCGATGAGTAAGTAATACGTACCTGAACATCTTGAATACATAATACTTATTTGATGGTAACTTAATGCAGATACTCAATATCAAAGTCTTACTTGAATCCTAGCATTTAGCCGTCGGGTCTTTAAAGCTCGGATATAGTACGAGCACGAAGCCTACGGACATTAATCAGGATAATACTCTCGCATAAAGCCTGCGGGGTTTTAACCCGGATATAGTACTGACACAATTGCCCTTCGGGACTTATCACATTTATACACTTTCACATCCATCACGTTGGCCACTCGGCTCTGTCACATATATACACTTTCACATTCATCACATCGGCTATTAGGCCTTATCACATATATACACTTTCACATTCATCACATCGGCCATTAGGCCTTATCACATATATATACACTTTCACATTCATCACATCGGCTATTAGGCCTTATCACATATATACACTTTCATATTCATCACATCGGCCGTTAGGCCTTATCACATATATATACACTTTCACATTCATCACATCGGCCATTATGCCTTATCACATATATATACACTTTCACATTCATCACATTGGCCATTCGGCCTTATCACATATATACACTTTCACATTCATCACATCGGCGATTAGGCCTCATCACATATATACACTTTCACATTCATCACATCGGCCATTAGGCCTTATCACATATATATACACTTTCACATTCATCACATCGGCTATTAGGCCTTATCACATATATACACTTTCACATTCATCACATCGGCCATTAGGCCTTATCACATATATATACACTTTCACATTCATCACATCGGCCATTAGGCCTTATCACATATATATACACTTTCACATTCATCACATCGGCCATTTGGCCTTATCACATATATACACTTTCACATTCATCACATCGGCCATTAGGCCTTATCACATATATATACATTCACATCACAATTATCCAAATATACTTCACATATCACATATACTATCATGTATACACATTGTCTTGGCCGAATCTACATTAATCATTTCCCAATGAATAATTCAATTTCACGCCATACTATCATTTCATATTCGAATACTCATAAACTTACAATTTCACAAATTTTAATATCAAAGATCCATCTAACACTCATGTATCGTTTTACAATATCACGATTTAGAATTCACGTATGGGTTTAATCAATAGCTTATGAGTAACTAAAACAAGTTTTATCCATGTTTACAACAAAATCACATATTCACTACGAGCTGTTTTCCTGAGCAGTAGTCACTAAATTATTTATAAATGGAGCTAAAAAACTCCAAATCACTTGCCGTTAATTTTCACTGAATATAGACTCATATATCTTCCATCCATAAAATTTTCAGAATTTTAGGTTTGGCCAATCAATACCAGATTTTTCTTAAAGTTTCCCCTATTTCACTGTTTGACTAATCTGACCACTCTTCACTACGAATCAAATTTCTCATTTTACAGAATTCAAAATGTGTTGTATTTGATTTCATTTGAAACTAGACTCATTAAGGAGTCTAAGCATATAAATTTTATCTTATAACCATTTTTTTACAATTTATAATGATTTTCTAAAAACAGAACAGGGGATTTCGGAGTCATTCTGACACCGTCTCACACAACTTTAAATATCTCTTTATAGGAAATTTGTTTGCTCACAAGGTCTCTTTTATAAGAAACTAGACTAATTAAGCCTTGATTACATATTTTATCCGGCCTATAATTCCACACCAACAATTTATAGTGATTTTCTAAAATCATGTTACTGCTGCTGTCCAAAGCAAATTATTACAATTTGCTCTTAACTTTCCAAGTCCAAACACATATGAACTTACCATTTGAGTTTAAGACATATCATGGCCACATCATATCTTATTAAATCAACTCATTATGTCCTATTATGATTGAATTTACTCAACGTTTAATCACTTAAAACTTACCTCGGAAGTGGTCGACGATTAGATGACCACGGCTATTCGTTTACTTTCTCTTTTCCCCTATCCGACTTTGATCCTCTTTGCTCTTAAGCTTAAGTAAAACAATAGATTTGCTTAAGTACTTAACTAATATTATTCACTTAACAATCACATTTGGCAATCACATATCATTTAATCTTTGATTGACCAATTTAACACATACCAAAATCCAATCATACATCTAACCTTTATCTCAATACCAAACCGAGTTATAAGATCATACATTATACTAAGCATATTATTAAACATACCTATTCAATTTAGCTAATTTCATAGCCAATTAACCACCTTACCCCACATTACTCAATGCCGAATATTAACCCAACATCACAAGCATAATCACCATGAAACTTACCTTAATACACATTTTATCCCATTGCCGAATACATATATATATATCATCAAACAAATCAACTAGTTTAGCATTCAAATTCTTCTAACCATTCCTCAATCATTTACTCAATGAACAACAATCCAAGCACATCAAAGCATAGTCGAATGTATCATTCTTCTTAAATTCAAAAATAAATGCATGGGCTAACTTCAAAATCTATTTAACAACTCAACTTTATAAACACATATTCGGCTAGGAAGAAAGATTGATAATTTAACAACCTTAGCTTAACATATAATTTTTTGTGACACATCTTTAAGCATTCTTTTATTCCATCAACTCAATAACTAAACTCATATTCGGCAATGGCCTCCAATATAGTGACCGATTCTTCTCAACTAGCACCTAGTGTACACACATGATCATTTGTTTGATTCAAGCACCTATCCACCAAAAATTCATCCAAATTAACAAGAACAACAACCACATTCTTTGTTATCTACCATGACCGAAACCCATATTCATTCACCAAATATCAAAAATTTATCATCAATTTGACATATAAGGACATAACCAAATGTTTCTTGCAACACAAACTCAAAAATTAACACATGGGTCATGTTATGAGCACCAAAACAAACTCAACTTCACAAAAATTCCAAAAGAATCACATGATATCATACCTTAATTCCCCCCACACAAGATGGCCGAATGCCTTAGGTGTGCTTTCTTCCATTTCTTGGTTAGTTTCGGCTTGAGAGAGGTAGGAGAAGAAGATGAACATTTTTTTTTCTTTTGTTTTCTTCCTTCAATTCACGGCAATGGAAGGGGGGGGGAACCACACACATTTTTTTTTTGTCATCATTTACCTTCCCATTATTATTTTATCCTTTCTCCCATAAACCATTAGCACAACATGTTTTATGACATGTTTTGCCCATCACCTTTTGTCATGGCTGGCCACTAGTAATTAAATGGGGGAAATTGACATGCAAGTCCACCCTTTTGATTACATGCACTAGTAGATCCTTATGGATTAACCTATCACATTTCAAAAGTGTCACACATAAGTCCTATTACTAAATTCACATGCAATCGACTAAATCGAAGCTCAAAACTTTCACACATTCATATTCACATATTTTAGACAATAAATATCATATTCAAATAATTTGGTGACTCGGTTTAGCGGTCCCGAAACTGCTTTCCGACTAGGGTCATTTTAGGGCTGTCACATTGTTGAAGTTGTTTGGTCCGATCGACAAACCAAAGATTTGATTTTACGTGATGACGATTTTTCACAAAAAGTGATTAAGTTTTTCGATTGTGATAATTTTGTGCATCAATTATCGCCTTGTGAAAAATCCATGAATTTGTGTAAGTCTGATTTGATGAATGTAAAGAGATTTTAATGTTTGTCTCTATGGACAAAAAAATCCTTTTGGTTTGACATGCTTGATTTACTAAACTCTTTGCTAACTTTGGCGTAAAGAATCAAACTCATGTTTTTAAACCTGGAATATGTTTTGGTACAATTTGTGGAAAAATCAAGCATCTCAAATTTCGTGCGAATAATTTCTATTTGATTGATACTTGGTTTTTGAATAAGGTAACAACATTTGGAAATTTTGTTTTCAATATGAATTCGTTCCTCAAACGATTTATGTGGTTGTACATGAAGTTTGCGTTCCATTTGACAAATGTTAACTTAACCACGAAGCGTTGACTACACTATACCCTCGAGGAGCGAAGGTTTGTGTTGATCGAACAAGGTAAAACCAATATTTGTTTTCCTACTTTTAAAAGTAAGACTCCTGAACTTTTTGAAACATCCTTGTTCTCTTCGGATGGTGTTAAAAATCGTGTTGATGATTTAGCTTTTGTAAAACACTTAGGTCGTGATATGCTTAATTGTTCTATTTTTTCTGATGATGATCTATCTGTTTTGGTTGTTGATAAGAAGATTCTTGTTTTTGATTATCGTGATTTTGTTGGCAACCATATGATTAAACGAAAATTGCAATGTCCAACCAAGCCAATTCATGAATCTTGTGAATCTTTTCAATTACCTGTTTGTGATGCCTACGTACATCTTTTGACTCATTAATCGCATTTTGATCATGACTTGCAAAAACCAATTGAGATGTTTGAATGCCTTAAAACATGCCCATATTTGTATCAAACATTTGACGAGGCATCGGCAAGTAAATTAATTTGTTTGCCTGATTGTAGACATGGTGATTTGCATCTGTCCATTCGCATGCATTATATTTTTCTTGTTAAAATTATACTCAAATTGCAAATTTGTTTGCATTGCTTTCTGCTAACTCATGACTATAAATTTTAGATGACTCATTTGCCATTCGTCCCATTCGTCCGAAGAAAGTCCTATAAGAGAAGCTATGATCGAGTAAACCAACGGCTCGATTTGAGGACAAATCGTCTTCAAGAGGGAGGGAATGATGCGAACCTGGTCGCATCATGTTTTGATACATCTCGACGACATCGGCATTGGCCTGAACTTGAAGGGCCCAAGTGCAAGATGAAACATCTCTTAGGCCTGATTGATTATTGGGCCAATGTTTTTATGGACTTTTTAATTCAATATAGTTTTATTTAAATTAATAAGTTTGCATATTTTTAATTTTAGACTTGCATTTTGTGTGTTTTACATTTAATAAAGATATGCATTATGTAACTTCCATGCTAGTTAAGTATGCATCATAAATAATGACATGTATTATGTAACTCCCATGTGTTCATTTAGTTTGCATTTCAAACCATGCATTTAAGCATCTTAGTTTAATAAATGAGTTGTTGGACATTTATTCAACTCATCTTAGTTTAATTAATAAGTGTTTTTGTTGAAATTTATTTAATAATTGTTGCTTTTAATTAATCTAGCTTCTAGGATTATTTATTGATGCATGAGTTAAAGTTTATTTGTTCTTGCTTCTTTAATTAACTAGTTGCTGGAATAGTTAATGCATATGTTTAGTTTATTTAATTAAGTATTTTTTCTTGATATGATTAATTAGTGTTTAATATGCTTAATGAGTTATTTTAATGTGTTTATTGCAGAAGTTTCTTCAGCTCACAACTGTTACATTTCAAAGCTGTTACAACTTAATTGAAGTGACCTTTCAAGTGCTATTTGAATACAAAAGAAGGAGCTGTTACAAAGGGGGTTTAATACATTATTTAAGGAAGTTTTAAAGAGCATTATATACTTTTTAAATTTTGGCAGCAACCCTTTTCAGCTACCAACTGTTTCTGTTCTTCAAAAAGAATAAATTAAGCATTCAAATCATCATTAAGGAGCTGATGTCTATTTGTCTAGCCAAGGGACAGTTCAAGAGTCATTTTTCAAGCCTTCATGGTATTCATTCAGCTGAATTGAAGAGAATTCAATGAAGGAGTTATTTGTTTCAAGAATGCCAAGAGACTTGAACTTAATTCAGCTTTTAATTATCCCATTAAGATGAATTATTGTGACTATTTGGCTACCCTATTTTAACACTATAAATAGGTGAAATCAGATTTGTAATAAACTTTTGATAATTTTGAATGAAACTCTGTTCATTTGGTGAGAATTACTTTTCTCCGATTTTGTACAAAGACTTGTTGGCTTATCTACAAAGCTAGTGGCGTGAACCCGTTCTTTGCTTTATCCCGAACTTATCACTTTAGCAAGTGTGGCATTCGAACCCTATACCGAGGTTCCTATCTTTCTAGATAGCGGGTCGAGGTTTTGATTGAATTTTCTGTCCATCTCATTAAACGTATAAGTGTTGGGTCGACACTTACTAGTGTTGGTTCTTACTTGTTTCTTGAGCCGTTTTTCTTTCCTTCATTTTATCATAACCTATCACATCCATTCTTAGCCATTTTTCCTAAACCTTTGTTGTTATAAAACAATATTGAGCCTATTTTATCAATTTTATTTCTTAGCTATACATTCGTTCCTTACTTTATCGTAGACGATCGGGCAACCCAAATACGACTCGACTCAACTCCGAGGCAGATCGTATCATAATGTTATATCTAGTTTAATGGTTAAATTTGGTTGTGTAAAATATAGCTTTGGTTAGGTAAAATCTTTAAGATTAAGCCTGGGAATGTTGTTTTAGTTTGGTAGGCCTTTATGCATGTTTTTATCATGGCTAATATAGTTTATGAATGGAACATTGAATAGATGATTGATGCTATATGAATTTTGCATAGGTTATTTGAATGAGTGAACTTCATGGTGGTGCCTTGAATGGCATACTGGTTAAGTTTAGGATGAATGATATTTTGGCATGTAAATGTTATTGTGAATGTGTTTTTGAACCTAGGAATTGATCTAGAAATGACATGTCTTATTGTGCAAGGAATGTTATTTGAAATGGGTTGATTTAGAGGTCAAAATGATACACACAGTTGCTACGTGCGACCATGTGAAATTATTGAATTTAAATGCAATATTCACACAGGTTGGCACACGGCCTGCGACACAGCCGTGTGAGCCAAACCAGTTGGTTACATGGGCTGCGACATGGCTAGTTTTCCTAATTTTGATATACATACGGGAAAACACATGAGTTGCGACATGACCTTGTAGTTCTATTCCAAATTTTCACACGGGCAGACACATGGGCTGCGACACGACTGTGTGTCCTGGCTTCAAATATTCACATGGTCTGGGCTATGTCACATGGGCTGGCCACACGACCGTGTGACTTCTATTTTACAAATTTTCAATTTTTCTAATTGTTTTGTTTCGATTTAATCTCTGTTTGTTCCTAAATTGTTTTTAGGGCCTCGTAAGCCCAATTTAAGGGTATTTGTACCATGAATTGAAATATTTATTGTATGTTTATAAATTATTTGAATATTTGTTTTGAAATGTCATGAAATGACCTGTTTTGCTTAGTAACACTTTGTAACCTTAATCCGATAACGACGTCGGGTTAGGGGTGTTATGTATACTATCGAAACCAACTTTTATTTTTGAGAAAAAAACAAAAATTAGTTGTCGACTTTAAAAAAAACAAAAATTGGGAGTCGCCACCAATCTTTTATTGAGGTGTGATTGGATCTCCTAAACAATAGTTGTGGTCTACGAGTTTTAGAAAAATGGATTCGGGAGTCGGTTACGTACGAGGAAGGATTAGCACCCTCGTAACGCCCAAAATTGGTACCTAGTTAATTAATTAGTGTCTTAATGTCAAAAATTTAAAAATATGATCCTTAATAAAAACTAAAAAACATTACTTATTAAGACTCTTATCATTTTAGAGAAAGAAAATGTCACACCCAATGCGTTAGGGCACGACGTTCTATTTCCTCAAAAATGATTTAGTCCAAAATACTCTTATAATAAAAATTTAAAAGAATATCCATTTATTTAAGATTTAAGAAATCGCGGCCCAATACGTTTGGGCACAATTTCTCAAAATCCCAAATATTGAATATTTCCTTTATTAATATATATATATTTTTAACAATCTTTGTCTCGAGAAATCAATGCGTCACATCCAATGCGTTAGGACACAACATATTAAATTCCCCACAACAAGTTTATTTTAGTTTTGATCAAAGAGCAATTCTCGATTGTTAGATTTAACGAAGAAAATCAGAACCCAATACGTTAGGGCTTAATTTTCTTGAAAATCCTAAATACGAGTATTATCTCTATTTTTAAAATTTTCCATTTTTAAATTAGAATAAAAAGATGATGAAATGTGATATTGAATGTGTGTGATAATGTCACAATAACAAGTACAACAATTGTATAGAAATAATATAAACAATAAATAAACAAAATTAACATAAATAAAAAGCGAGGACATGCAAAGTATCAAATAAATGGGCAAAAAAAACATTCCTTTTAAAATAAGAACGAAAACATAAATCGATAATCAAATAAAGAATAAACAAAAATATAAAGGATAAAAAGTAAATAATATATACATTGAAATTAAAAGACATACACATAATTTACATATAAAATTTTGGGTTATAAGGCTTATAGATATACAATACATAATATACTTATGAAAATAAAGAAAATAAATAAACATATATACATATTATAAAATAGGTGTTTTTTTAAAAAAATATATGTATTTGAGCATTTTTCAAAAGAAAATATACACACGTATATATAATTAAAAAACATTCGTTAAAAATATACAAATATATACACATGTACATATATACAAAAATATATAAAAAAAATTAAATAATAATTGCATTATATTAAAAAAATATGCGTATATGTATGCATTTACAAAAGTAAAAGTGGATGTTTTCAAAATTAAAATATAAAAAATATGTATAAAATATGTATATATTTATAAAAAGAGAATTTTATATCGAAATTAGAAGTATAAAAATAATATATATTATAAAATAATATAAGTATATAAGAAAACAAGTGAAAATTAAATGAATATATTAACAACGTAGATATAATAAGAGTAATAATAATAATAAAATACTAAGGATGATAAATTGAATGGATTAACATTAAAACAGGAAAAAAGATCATATTATAATTGAAATAGAATTAGCAGGTAACAAATGGGATTAAAAGTAAAATGAGGGACTAGATCTCAACACACGAAGGACATGGGGGATGAATTTAATAATAATCCGCCCTTCAAAACGCTGTGCATTGATACGGGCTAAAATAAATAAAGGTAAAAACATTCGAGCCAAATTAAAAAGGAACAACAGATTTAATCGAAACATGTCGCAAAAAAGGAGGCCTAACTGTGCAAATTTCCCATTTAGGGTGGAAATGAGTGGACCCAACTGGACGGGGCCGTTTGGGTTCTTCTTTAAGTTAAAAAGAAAACACAAATTTTAAGGAAACAATTTTGTTTCCCCTTTCTCTGAAGCAGCAAATGAAATGGCTTCTTTAGGGTTTCACCAACCCTTGAGTGCCGCCGCTCAGCCTTGTGCCAAAGCTTTGGCTACGACGGAGATGGCAACAACTCGGTGGTTCTGGCAAAAAAAAAGGTAAGTTTCCCTTTCTCTTCCTCTTATTATTTTAAGCAAAATATGAAAATAAAAGAAAAAAATAAAAAAATATAGATAGAGAGTAAAGAATGATGAACGTTAATAATGTAGAACGAAAATAAAAAGAAACCTTTGTATTCAAAAAGATTTTCGTATTGATTCTTGTATTTGTATTCCACTTTTTCTATGTATTTTCTGTTGTCCCTTTTACAATATTGAGATGGCCTTTTTATAGCCATCGTGAAACAAGAAAAAATAAAAAGAAATCTTTTTCCAGCATCTTCGTGATTCTTGATTTTCTTGCCATATTTGCTTCCTATATTGCTTGTTTCCTTTCTTTGGTGCAGGTGAAGATGTGCGCGGTGGCTGGCTGTGGCGCTGCTGATCTTTAGAAACCCTAGGGTTTCTAACTGTAATTTGGGGTTTGGTTCTGGGCCTCCGTTTGGTATGGGGTTTGGGCCATATAGGCTTGTTTGTAAAAACGGGACATTTATTTTTTGGTTTTATTAGTAATAGGGCTGGGAAAATTTTGGGTATTACATATACGATATATGCATTTCATACTATTCCTTAGAGCTAATCAAAATGCATCAGAAAATAGACCAAAACATGATTTAAAACATCATTCCTAAGTTCCTAACCAATATGTCATTTTGGCACCATCACGAACAAGTTATAAATCATTACCAAAAAATCCAACAATTAAATACCACTATGGCTCAAGTACAAAATGTAGCTATACATATAAAATGAAAGAAATGTGCAAGTGTTCACAATTGTAAGAATATATTGGGACCATTAGTATGCCCCGTGATGCAGAGAAAAAATATTTCGGCGATCCACAACCATGGACCCATTTACGAGGAATGAATCCAGTTGAAACAAATGTCGAAAATTATACCTCTCAAAAATTGAAAAGCGATAGATAGCGTTGTTGATAGGATCCCTTATAGAGATGTCAATTCCAAGATGCAACAATAACGTCTCAAACTCTACGTAATCCACCCAGTCGAAAAACGAAAAACAACTTATTGAACTTTTTAGATAGTTTTTGAAAACGACTGCTAGACCTCTTTTTTTGGTAACCCTAACACACTTAGGGTCTTTTTTTCATTTTATTTTCTTTGATACCGTATCTCAGAAAATAAAATCAAGATTATTCCCTAATTATTAAAGAAACAAATGAAAGGTCAGGAAAATATTATATTCTTTCCAAAAGAATATGATTTTCCATATCCTTTTTATGTTTTGACCCAAATTATTATAACTGTTTATATTAATAATTTTGGTAAAATATATATAATTAATATTTTGTATGAATCAAATTTATATATTAATTTTATCTATATTCTCTATTTGTGTACAACAAGTTTGTACATATAATATGTTTAATATTTAACTATCAAATTAAATTAATTCAACAATTAATTTAATTCATGTGACAGCTAAATGCAATACCAAATGAATTTGGATTCTATTCGTTTCAACTATAGGGTTTGACCCTGTAGGCTCTTGTAACGTTGGTAGTAATACTACAACGTTTCTAACATTACAAGTAATGAGTGAAATCTAGCGATGCATCATTGTCATCCAAGTTAGAAGAAGTCGTGATTCGACATAACCTTTCTGTGATAATTGTTTCATGTATTATATCCTTTTATCCTTAATATCTAGATTGGGCATAAGCTATGAAATAATCACACTTGCATAGTACAATATTATATTTCTTGATTTTCTGAGTAGACTACAATAAACAAATAAGTGATATTTCATATCAACTTATTCGAACATGAGCTTAAATTTCTAGTCTCACTCCATCAATAGGCCTAAGATATTGCTCCCATTTAGGAGGGATAAATCCTATCTTGATCGACCATATCCCACTACATGGATTGTGATATATCCAACATCAGTCTTTGTAGTACAACCTGTTACGGTAGACGTTTGACTGTATAAAAATATATGACTCACGATGTTGGAAAAATGATGATCTCAAGTCTGAGGATCATATACATAGTTATCACTATGAGTAATATTTTTGACTATTACATAATAAACCAAGAAACATAATCATAACAGATCAGTCTACTATGTTGTTCTCTAACATATACTCATGGATTGATTTTGACATCCCTAAGTCAATGACAATACTTTGTCATCAATCAACTACATATTAGTCTCAATGCATTATTATTGCCCAAGCCCACAATAATACTTGACTAAGGACCTTTTAAGAATAATCATATTATTCTTAGAGCTTTATTATTAATCAGTTTATTTACACACACAGAAAAAGAAACTGAAATAATAATGACAATGCCTTATGTTAACAAACAGGTAAAACAAGTATGTGATTATAATCATCTCAAGATTGGTCTTTAGGCATACTCTAACATAATAAAGTGACTAGTATGTTGAGTTATCATACCCATAGGAACTGTGCAAGCAAATAGTAATGAAATGTAAAATTAAACAATTTGATGATGAAAAATATGTTGTTTTTAAAATGTTATCTAAAATTAAAACTAATTTAACTAAGAAAATAAAATTCCAATGCACGATTTCTTAAAAAATAAGGTTTAGTCAATATGACAAAAATGTACTAGATCAATTTAATTCTTTAATTTAGAATAATTAAAACTATGTTCATGTTGTTACAAATAATTTCATGGCAATTTGGTTTTTTGTTAACTAATGCACATACATACTTACTAAATCAATTAATCTCTTAAACATATTTCTATTTCAATTCAAATAATTAATCAATTTTCATAAGCAAGTATAAGACAAAGTGAGGTAACAATATATTCCTATATTGAAACAATTTAATCACAATAATCTTACAAGTTATGTAGGCTAAAGTATTGTTTGATACCATCACTAATTTAACCTTCAACTACATTAAAAGATTAAAAATGCACGAATTAAACACTGTGTCAATTAATTATAATTTTAATCTGTTTAATAATTAATTCTTTTGTTACCTTACAATTAAAATGCAAGCATAAAATAGGCAATATTTTATTTAATTGAACAAACTAGTGCTCTCCTCTCTTCTTTGCTTGTTTGGTCGATCCAAGGCCTTCACGACACTTGATTGCTATTGCTCCAAGGGCGTGCTTGCTCTTTTTCACGAGGAAAAATTGACAGGGGAAGAAAGAAAATTAGAAAGCAACTAGAAGGGAAAGAAAATAGAGAGACAAGAGAAAAGATGTGTGTGAGAGATGTGTGAAGTGGGGGATGAAAAATGAGGATGTGAGGGGGCTATTTATACTTGAGATTGGAAGCTCAAGTTGGTTAAAAATAGCAGCCAATCCCTCATCCTATGGTTGTCCATGCAAGTGGAAGGAGTGGTTGAGTTTGAATTTGTTATTTTTAGCTAATGGCTAAAAATAGGATGCATGAAAAGGGGAGGGGTTTGAATGACATTTAGGAAAAATTCAAGGGATGATTTACAAGTGTTAAAATAATCCAAAATAATCTGATAGGATCAGCTCTATGGGACGAATTGGGCTACTTTTTTGGGCTTGTCCATCCTCCTTTACTTGCTCAATTCAAGCCCTTTCCTCTACTTCAAGCTGTCTGTTTTTCCTGATAAAAATTAAATCGGACCAATTGATTTGAGGAAGTCCATAAACTTAAATCTAAGTCCTCCATGGCTATTAATTCATCATTTTGTGCTCCCAAGGTGCCTCGTAAATTAATTCTTCTAAGGTGACTGCAGAGTTGATTTAGCACCATTTGTGCAAAACTGCCAAAAATAACCCAATTTATGCGAAATTATTATAAAATAATTAAAATTAAAAATGTTTTATAAACTAAGATTAAATTAATTATTTTATAATAAAAGTATAAATTTGATAGAAATTACTTAGAAATTGCATGGATTAATGCTCAAAAAGTGCTGAAAAAGTTTATATATTTTAGTGCTTCCACACCCAAACTTAATTCATTACTTGTTCGAATAATGAACACATTGCAAAAGAAATTTAAGAAAATCACCATTGAAAAATTTCATCAAAAAACATTTACCACAATTATGAGTTTAGTGTAATTATGCTCTAAGTACAAGAATTTTAAAATTATGCAACTAAAGTATACACATTGATCGAATTATTCTCAATTATTATCATGGTAGCAAGAATAGACTAAATTGTTTCTCAATAAAAATATGCTAAATCCCTACCAATTAACTTTTATTTCCTTATTTAAGACTAATTGCAATCCTTAAGTTTAACCATGCCTTCATAAGTTGAGTTTAGCAATTTCTCTCCACTAATGTAGTCAGCACAAAAATTTGAATCAATAGGTATTTTAAATAGATTGCAACGTGGCTTCGCTATGAGTAGGTAAAAGTTAGATAATTTTAAGCTAAAAAGCCCTAGACTCAGCTTGCATTAGACCATCTGAAAAATACCTTCGAATTCACTAACTAATTTTACATTTGAGTTCACATGCTCTTTATACATCTATTTCTTTTGAGTACATATGCTCTTTCTCTTTTCTCTCATTTTTTTAACACACTCGAGCATAGTACTGCATGTAATATAATTTTTTGAGCATTTGATACTTTTTCTCAATAACCTGAAACTTATTTTCAAAGAATATTTTGGTTAGATTGAGTCTAGTGTTTGGGTTAATTTAAAGATAATTATCAGAGAAGAGATGGCTTAGTATTGCAAGGTTGGAATAAAATCAGGCCATATAGTCTCAAATTTGAGTTTCAAAGGATAAATATTCATTAAGGTTAGCTTGAAAGGTTCAAACGGTCTAAAAAAAGTTTGTCTAAATCATTTTCAAAATTCCATACCTCCTAGTATTTTGCCTTAAGAAATTACAAAGTCAATTCCAGGGACTTAAACATTTATGCATGCTTAACTTTCCTAAGGAATTAAAAATTTTATGGTTTGATTTGTAAAGTTTATTGAGAGTAAAATTTATGTCATAATTCAGCTAACATAGCAATTTATTGAGATAATATAACTTTATTTATACTAAAGTTTAGCATAATTAACAAAAATTCAAATTTTTGAGCAAAATATAACTTAATCATAAATTGATATGAAAAATGAATATTGAAAGAAAAATAATTTTAATTTTTGGTCCCCCTACTTAAGATGAACAATGTCCCCATTGTTGAAAACGATAGAGAGAACGAAAATATAGAAGTGAATAGGTACTCTACATCAGGTAGGATCCTAGAAAAATGAGGTGAGCCAAGTTTGACTACCTAAATACCATGGTTTTCCTAGGTAGTTCCAATCCTAGACATGTACATATCTATTGCCATACATCTTATTTTGTAAATTGTTCAATTTTATTAATGATTTCAACCTCTTGTCTTATTATGTGAGAAATAGAAAAATTCCTAAAAGAACCTAAGTCTAAAAACTTAAAATATCCTAAAAAATAAAATAAAATAAAGTAAAGACAAGATATACCCCTTATTTTATTTAGTTGCAGACCCCTCATGATTCGACCCATCTTTTACTTCATCGTCCTTGTTTTTTCTTAAATCTCCTCGTGCATTCTTCGACATTCGAGTCCACGAGAATATAAAGTCTGGAAATTCAGACACAAAAGCAAATGGATTGTGAAAGATTTTCTTCAACCATCTCTAAATGAGTCATCCTATATTTTTTAGTATCTCCAATAAGCTTGTTGCTGCCACTAGATATGTTGCATTAAATCCATCAAGTTTGAGAGCTTAATGTAACAGCCCAAAATTGACCCTAGTCGGGAAGTGGTTTCGGGACCGCTAAACCGAGTCACTGAAATGTTTGAATGTGATAATTATTGTCTAGAATATGTAATTATGAATGTGTGAAAATTTCAAGCTTCGATTTAGTCGATTGCATGTGAATTTAGTCAATAGGACTTATGCGAGAAAATTTTAAAATGTGATAGGTCAATGCGTAAGGACCTATTAGTGCATGTGGAAAAAGGGGAGGACTTGCATGTCAAATTTCCCCCCTTTTTATAGTGGCCGGCCATGACAAATAAGGTGGACAAGGTGTGATGGGCAAAACATGTCATAGACATGTTTTGTTGGTGCATCATGGGATGAATAACAAAATAAAAAGTTAGTAATAAAGAAATGGAAAAAAAAAGAATGATGAAAGGGAAAAAAAAAGGGATCATCATTCATGTTCTTGCTAGCCGAATCTAAAGAAGAAAGAAAAAAAATTGTTCATCTTTTATCATCCTTGGCCGAAAATGCTAAGAAGAAGGGGGAAGGGGAAGTAAAACATTCGGCCACTCCTTCTAGTCTTGAATAAGGTATGTAATGCATGGTAGCTTTTGGAAATTGTTGAATGTATTAAGCTAGTTACTAAGTCCCTTAGTTAGCCCATGTTCAAATCTTGAATATTGTTGGTAACATGAGCAATCGGTCATCTTAAGTCACTATTAAGGTAAGGAAGTTTGTACTAACTTTTGAAATTTTAGTTAATATTGAGTGAGTTATCAAGTGATTTTTGTAAACTATGTTGAAATTTCGATTTTGGGGGTAAGTATGGTTTTCGGCTATAAGAGATTAATAAGGGTGATGATTGTGTTACATGCTAAACTTAGATGAAATTGTGTGATTAGATAAATTAAAAGTAATAGTATAGTTGATGAATATATATAGATATGCATATTCGGCCATCACTTAGGAGCTTATGTGATGTTGGGTTTAAGCTTTGCATATTCGGCTATATGTATATATACATATATATGTAAGCCCATTCCTGATATTACCTTAGGACTATGTATATATAACCAACAAAAAAATGGGGAAAACTAGCAAAGGTGAAGGCCGAATGAGCTATAGGAGGTGTGGATGACTTTTATGCATGTGGGTGTGTGTGTATGCCATTTAGTTGGTGACATTCGGCATTTCTTAATTAACATTAGAGATGAGTGAATGAAATCGGCATGTGTGTTTGTGAAAATGCCGAATGTGAATTTGGATAATATTGAGTAATGTATGTGCTTTAAAATGATGGAATGGAGTGGATGCTTTAAATGTGTTATGAACAATTATAAGTTAAATTAAGGTTTGCTAAATTACCATTGTCATTGCCGAATATACAAACATACACATGCTTGTGTAATTGAAGTATGAATGTTTAGCAAGATGGTTAAACTAGTTAATTTATCGATTTAGCTCGAGAAGCTAAAGGTGGAGAGGCAAGCAAGGGCAAAGAAAAGATCATCGAGTAACCGAGTTGGAACCGTCTTACCCAACACAAAGTAAGTCATCAAGCATATATTTTGTATTGATCTAAATAGACATAATGTCTATGTAATCATGCTGAATGGAATGATAAATTTATATACATGTATGTATGTGGTGATGAAAGTGTTGAATGAAGAGAAAAGAGGTGAGATGTATTGAGTTGTTGACCTCGGCACTAAGAGTGCAGGTATAAACATCTATGATCATGAGATTGGCGCTAAGTGTGCGGGTTTAAATTGTACAGCACTAAGTGTGAGAGCTTGATTATGTAGCACTAAGTGTGCGAGCTTGATTATGTAGCACTAAGTGTGCGAATTTGATTATGTAGCACTAAGTGTGCGAGTTTGATTATGTAGCACTAAGTGTGCGAGTTTGATTATATAGCACTAAGTGTGCGAGTTGATTATATAGCACTGAGTGTGCGGACTTAATATATACGTTTGAATCATTATGGACACTAAGTGTGCGACATTATTAAGTCGATCACGGACAGCGGATCGGGTAAGTACCTTGAGTTCATGGCCAATAGGCGCTATGTTTATAATTGGAGTTGAGCTTGGTAAGTTGAAACCTATGTGACAATTATAATTGAAGTCACGTACATAAGATTTATTGTGGAATAGGTGAAAGGCCGTTTAGTTGTATGATTGTAACGAAAATAAAATGATGTATGAAAATGCCTCAAATATCCTATTGATGAGTATATGGAATGTGAATGCATGATTTGGTATGAGATTGAACCGATGGGTCTGAGGAACTATGGCATGGTTCGGTATGGATGGAGTAACTAGCCTCGTTCCATCTTATTTCCTATTGTGATAATGTTATTAAAGGATGGTAGTGCATTGCTTATGACTTACTGAGTTATATACTCACTCGGCGTTTCCTTGTCACCTATTCTAGGTTTCTTGGACTCGTCTCTTTTTGCGTGATCGTGCCGTCGTCGAAGTCATCACACCGGCTAGCAAGTTTTGGTACTTTCTTCTTAGTCGGCTTAGGAGAACATTTCGGCATGTATAGGCTATTATGTTGTGTTTGAACTTTGGTATGTAAACTTTTAGCCATGCGAAAATGGCATAAATGTTCGGTTGGGTTTGGTTTCATAACGTTAGGTCATAAATCTTGATAATTCGACCTTTTTATGCCATATGTCATGGTTGATTATTTTGGTGTTAAAATTCATGATATGGCATTAGTGTAGTAGGGGGATGTTTGACAATGATTAGCCTTTGGCATGGCTAGTCATGATCATAATTTGTGATATGTATGGTGAATTACTAGTTAGATCAAGGAGAAATCACGAAATGGGTATAGTTGCTTTCGTAACAGATGCTGGCAGCAGCAGTGACGTGAGATTGAAAAATCACTAAAAATAGTAGGAGTGGAATTAATTGATGAATAAATTATGTATTCGAAGCTCGATGAGTCTATTTTCATATAGAAGTAACGAAAAGATCATATGGACAGTATGTTAAGAGATATTCAGGTTCTCGTGAGACAGGGCCAGAACGGTTTCTGGATTCCCTGTTCCGACTTTTGAAATTCATTATAAATTAACCAGAGATAATTAGGAGTCATACCATATATGGATAGATTCCTCTCTGAGTCTAGTTTCTATAGAAACAAACGAAATCAGTATTGAAGCTCTGTGCAGGGAGATATCCAGGTCGTAATGCGCAAAGGTCAGTGTAGTCGATCCCTGTAACATGGGAGACTTTGACTAATAAACTGTACTAATTGGCCCGACCAAAAATTCTAGAAAAAAATATGTAGATGGGCATATGAGTCTAGTTTCAGGGAAAAATCACGAAACTGATTTTCAAGTTGTGAAACTCAAGATATGATTTTTAAAGCGACTAGTACGCAGATTGGCAGTGTCTGAGAAATATTTTTATAAAGGGTTTAAAGTCTGTTAACATCTCGTGTTCGACTCCGGTGTCAGTCTCGGGTTCGGGGTGTTACACTTATTCCGAAGGTTTAGGTAAGGTGAATGAGTTCTAAACGTTGGGATTGCCATGTCAGGTTTGAAATCTAGTTCAGTTGGCTTTGTCAAGTTAGGAATTTCAATCGGCTTCACTGGTTCTGATTCTATAGGAATTACATCTTCTTGGGTGTCATCGATAGACTTAGCTTACATTTGAAGGATAGAATTTCCTGCTACCCGGATAAGGTCCCAATCTGTGATTGTGCCTTGGCTATATCCTGTCTTCTTTACGTTTGCACGAATTTTAGCCCTCTCATATCTATATCTTTTATTGCAGTATTCATACTCTAGATGTTACTACGTTCAGAGGCGGTCAGTAATAAACAGATACTGGTCGCTATGTCACAAGATGGAGTTCTCAATTACATAACATAGGGAGCATACTGGATAATTCATGAGACCACATTCGATGTTGTGACACAGACTAGTGGTTTCGCAACATACCTCTAAAGATATCCAAGAAAGAGTACATTGGCTATTTTGTCGTGATACAGGTCCTAGTGTGTCGTGACATCGACTCTAGACAAAATAAAACACGAGCCAGGGAGCATTTTGGTCCGTACAATCAAAGAGATAAATAACATTAGCTAAACTAGGGTTAAGGACGACAGACACTTGAAATCTATAAATAGGCTCCTTTGTCACATGTAAAAGACACCAATTACTTAGCATCGAATTTGACTTTTAATTTTAGTTTAGTTTTTGTTTTTATTAGGTTTTAGGTTTATTTTTTAGCTTATTCTTGCTTGATCTCAAGAGATCTGATTTGTGGAGACTGTCAAACTATGTGGATTCATTTCCATCTTTAATACAAATTAGGCATTTTCTTAAACTCTACATTGAAATTCATGCATCATGTTCTCTCTTTACATCAATTCCATATTGTTTATGAAATCCATGAGGAACTAATATTTCTATGGGGGATTAGTGAGTGGATGTATAATCTATTTACTATTTTGTAGGGTTACTCAACTGATCAGCTATTTGGGAAAGGAAGAACTTAAAACCCTAGGCCTGACAGCCCTAGGAAGTCATCAAGGTAGGAATTAACCCAAAATTGGTATGGCCTATCCATGAACACCTTTACCCCAAACCGGTCTGGATTGTGAGGTCGGAAGATAAGTAGTTATTTCTGACTCATTATTCGAGTGGAAGATCGGAAGATCCTGTTGGGATAGCAACTAGTTGATTGAAGAGGAACCCTAAGCAGCAGTTGGTGGGAATTACCAAAGCGAGCAAATCACCCATACTCATATTTGATTTCTCCTATCTTTTGATCTCTTGAATTTTATTTCTTTATGTTATTTTCGTTTATTATTTATTGTACTTTCATACTATAATTTAGTTAAAGTACTAATTAGATCTTTTTGCGTTTAGGTTAGAATTGATCTAGCACTCGCCCCCCTTGGGTATGATCCTCGAAGCACTCACTTACTCCTTTGTAACTATATTACAACTAGACCCGTATACTTGTTGATATCGCCTCTTATATCTATATATTTTACTGCACTATTCACACTATGGACGTTAGTACGTCCAAAAACGGTCAAAATGTATGAACCATGTCTCTGTTCTGGAAAGATTAGATAAGGAATTTAGCCAAAAATATGTCAAACTACAAAGTCTTACTTTAAGTTGACAAGTGTTTACAAAAGCTTAAAATATTGAACCGATTGTAAGATTTATGGAAATATTTTGTAAATAATCATCTTATGTTTAATTGAATTTATTGTAATTATATTGCGTATAATGTTGTAAATTTATATTTGTATGTTTGAAAAATGTATGTTAAAATTCTAATTATTGGCACAAAAATAACTTTAAGAAGAACTTTGTAAGATTTATTTTTATGAAGATGAAAATGAAAGCTTTGGAATATTGAGTAATGGAATAATTCCATGATTTAAGTTAGTGAACCATATTATAGTGGTTTATGTCATGAATACTGATACTGAACTATAATTTGATTTGATACATGAGTTTATTGATATTTTGAAAACCTTGCAAAAATGCTTTGATAGCATAAATAAAGAGTTGGGATATAAATGGCATGCCAATAGGGGACCCATGTTGTGTACTTTGATACTCCTGTTACTAGCACTTCAGTGCTCCTACTGTTGGCACTTCTGTGGGACCTTGATAGTCTGTGCCGCAAGCGCTTCAATGCTCTTGTTATTGTAGTTTCAAATAACTCGTCCCTAGTATCCATTTCTATACTTTTCTAGGCTGGGCTGAACTTAAACTTATTTTGTCATTGTATGAATAAAATCTTGAAATTTCCATATGCTATTAACACTACTTTTAAATCCTTTATAAACCATCGTACGAAACCTGAATTATCATTTAAAAAGACAAAATGGAAAAGTAAGCCTTCAAGAAAGTGGTCTACTAAAACATTTAAACAAATTGTGCTTTAATTGAAACCCTTAATGTTAAGGTGAGTAAAGAATTGTGTAAATCCTTAGTAATGAAAATTGAAACTAGAAAGTTAGGTTCATAAATGAATCAAATCCAAAAACTGGGATCACATGCATAATGGGAATTGATAATAGATCATCAAACTATAAGTTCAAGCTAAACTTGGAAACTCACATGAAGGGGTTAAAATGATGATTCATCTAAACATCACAAGGTTAATAAAGACTTATGTTAAAGAATGATTATCATTGCTACTTACTAAGCTTTATAGCTCACGCCTTAGTTATTTAAAATACGTAAGTACAAACTTGTCAAGAAGTTGTTATGGTATCTAGGGAGCATTGCATCACCCAATGATCCTTAAGGTTGTTTTTGAAATTCTAAGGTGCAATTTCTAATAGATTAGTGGCATCACCCATGTCTTATATTGAATATAAATATTGTAATATGAATGTCATGTTTTAGATTCTTTTTATAATTTGTTTTGCGAAATTTTTATCATTTAATTTGAATGTATATTTGTCATGGTATTATGCCCAAATGAACTTAAATGTTGATTTACAATGATTTGATACGTATTGAAATGATATGGTAATGTTTAGGTAAGTTTTGGAGTGTTTTTTAGTTAATATTTAGCTTTAGAGGCCATGGTTTCAGAACCTGGCCTTAAGGGTATTGGTAGAAGTGAGGCAGAATACCTCAAAGTGAAGTTTGGAGCACTTGTATTGGTACACCTAGGCACTTTTATAGCAACAAATACCCTAAAATCAAGCAATTTCTCATTTTGGCTTTACAATGTCTGTTTTGGGTCCTGAGCACCTTCGAACACCCTCGAGCATCTTCAAAATGATTTTAAATTATCTCTAAAGTCGTTTAATTGTGCTAAACTTGAGTTAACGTGTAACACCCCTCACCCGTTCTGGTCGCCGAAATCGAGCAATAGAATATTACGGATAAATACAATCCAATACATACAATATATAATTTTAAAAAATTCAATTTATTATAATTAATTCATGGATAATGTGTATACACATGATTCTCATAATTATACACTATGCAACATAGCAAATTGAATTCAATAAGGATCTATATTTGTAATAGTCTAAGCATGAAATGGGTTTGAAAAATAAAATTTCAAAATCTTAATGTTGGTATCGATATTTCATAGTTGGTATCAATATTGTATCAGTACCATATTTATTATGTGGTATCAATATTTTATGAAAAAGTATTAATACTCAAATAAAAATAGATACCATTTTGGCATTCTGTTTGTTTTAAAACTGTTCATATGGTCAAGTATCGATAACAAATGCCAAAGCATCGATACCTAACATCAAAATGGTAAAATCTCATCCCTTTATAAGTTCATTTCATATCAAATTCACAAACCAAGCAAAACACAACAATATCATCTAAATATCTAACCAATATGTCTTAAATGGCACCTCAATTAACCATTCAAACAAATTAATGCAACAAACCATTCAACCATTCATTCATACTAAATTTCCATATTGAGCTAATGACCTAACTACCTAAGTCACCAAATGTAAAACTAAGCACATGTAAATCTTCAAGTTAAACTAAACATACCAAAACATAATTTATACATTAGCCACATAAATAAATACACTTAGTATTAAAAATATCATCTCATTACCAAAACAAACTATCAACCAAAAGACCTCTTAGGTACATGCCATAACAAAGTAGAAACATCACCACACTTGAGACTGGGATTGTTACTGGATGCTGAGTCGACAACAAGCTGAAATATACCTAACATGAGCACGGAACACAAAATCACACGCTAAGCATATCTTAATTGTATTTCTATAATCCAAGCATTAAGTACAATATAAAGCATTAAGAAATATAATTATGGAACAAAAATGACATGTAATATTATCAAATCTATTAATAAAATGTATATAAAATCATTTTCATATCAAAGTCTAATTTCAAGACTTATGGAACATAACATATTAATGTTCCCATTTCAATCCATATATCACACTTTCACTTTATTTCTTATTTGTTTTCCTTTTCATATTTCTTTGAACAATATTAATTCATATACATTATTTCATCGTTTATATCCCTATTAACAAGACTTGGACTCGAGCGAATACATAGATCTAACCAACACACAGGTTTGACACCTAGTGCCGCATCAGATAATTTTGAAGCAAATAATTGCGCCCAACGCTATAATAAGTTGACACCCAGTGTCTCATCGGTTAAACTGAAGCAAATTTGCACCCAATTCCTCGTCGACTCATAGCCGAAGTAAACCTGAACACTTTATATCCTACGGCATGCCATCTATATCCAACTTAGTTCGAACAGTTAATAGGGTTTTCATTTTATATTTCAATACGAATAATGTCTCAAATTTATATATTTTATTAACATGAGTGCATTTATTCAACTTGATAATAACCGCAATTTCCACAAAACATATATTCAATTCATACATTCATAAGATACATATATTTCTCAAATATAGATGACTGAATCATTTTCATTATCAAATGTTTCAAATCAGCCCAATTGACCAAGAATTCTCACCTCAAATACTTATCATGTGCAAACAAATCAAAATGCAATAATTTATAAATTAGTTTGGATTATAGAAACACAAACCGTAAACTTTAAACTATTCATCAACAACCTTGCCTTTTCCCCTTTTTTTTTGAGGAATCCTAGCCGACGTTAGTTGCAGAATAAACAAATAACACATTTCATCAATACATAACTAATTTCACATTCAATTGCTAACTTTTGCACTTTATTCAATAAAGTCTCTAAAATCAGGATTAGTTTAACTTCCACATTTAACCCCAAATTTTAATACCAATTTCACTCTAAACCAATTTAATTCCCTATTTAACATTCTTACCACTAACTTTTGAAATTTTCACAATTTAGTCCCTACTGCACAAAATCAACAATTAACTTTTCAATTTAGTCTTCTTCCACTTCTAACTTAAAAATCTATCAAATAACACATCAAACATTAATTATTTACTAATGAGAATGTAACAACCCGGTTTGACTCTAATAGGAATAGTGGTTTCGGGACCACAAATCCGAATTAGAAAAATATTTTTATATTATTTTTTGTGTTTATTATGTGTGAATTTACTAGTGTGAAAATTTCGTGCTTTAATTTCGCCGTTTGAGTGTCCGATGAAATAAAAGGATTAAATCGCATAAAATGAAAATTTAGGGGTTAAATCTAAAAGCACCCAATTGTTGTTGTCTTTCAAAAATAGGGGTTTTAAATGGTAATTAAGCCATTTAGATGATAGTGGGTGGTAATGGTCAACATTGCCCTTATATTATATGTTTTATAATTTATTTATTTAAGGTTAAATTTGTAAACTAAAATTTATGCTAATATATGTTAAATTAAAACATAAAAAAAGGTCATTTTTCATCTTTCTTGGCCGAATATAGCAAAGAAAGAATTCATCCATGCTTGTTAAAGTTTCGGCACAAAACTAGCTTGATTAAAGGTATGTTTTACTTCGATTTTTGATAATTTTTACGTTTTTGAGATCGTTGCTTCGTGTTCTTCAAAACCCATATCTTAATTTTGTGAATTGTGGATGATTTTGAAATGTGCCATTGATGAATGCTTGAGTTTTATGATGTTAGTAGGTGAAATATGAAATATATTTGTTAGATTAATATGTTTTGTATTGGAATTTTTAGTGAAATTGAGTAAATAGGGCTAAATTGTGAAATTAAATTTTTGGGGGACTAAAGTGTGAAATAAATGCAATGTGTGGACTTGTATGAGAACCATGAATATTTGGCCCTTGTATGGTATGGGCAAATTTTGTGTAACTTGTGTTTTATGCAATAAGGAGTAAATTGCAAAAAGTGTAAATATTAGGGGAAAAATAGTAATTTGCCAAATTATGTGTTTTTGGATTAAATTGAATGTGTTAATAAATAAATTATCTTATTTTGAATATATTTAGATCGAGAACCAAAGAAATCGGAGTTAGATCGGGGAAAAGCCAAATTAGTCGAATAATCGTCCGACTTCGATTTTCCATCGTCCGGGGTAAGTCTATTAGCAATTAAAAGTTATTAAATTAATATTTATACATGTATACTAATTGTATTATGTGTTGAGCTATAATTAAAAGTATATTGATTGAATAAATTTTGAAGTATGGATGATATTTATATATATAGCATGTTCGAATATACAAGTAAAATCTTGTATAGATTTATGGTTGAAATAAAGGTAAGAACTGTATAAAAGTATAGTTGATATTCGAATAAGCATGTATATATATATGTAAATCGCTTGTATTGAATTTAGGTAAGAAAGATATATATACGTATGTTAGATTCGAATATATATATGTAAATACATGAACAAGTCTTGAAATTAGATAAAGGTATGAGTATGTATATATATATGTATATAATGCTAGAATATATATACATATATATAAAAGTTATTGAAATTAGTTAAAGTATGAATGTTGCATAGGTATAAATTCTTGATTTTAATCAAAGGTATGTATAATATATATATATGGTGCGAATATATATATAGGTATATACATGTATAAACTCTTGGATTTATTTAAAGTTATGTAACCCATGATCATATGAGAAGTTTCGAATAGATATGTATATGTGAATTGTAATTTATATGTATATGCTATATTTGAAAAAGTATGCTTACATATATGTATATGTTCTTGTAATGAATTTTAAGTATGAGTGTTATATATATATATGCATATGTGTGAGGTTCGAATATATAGTTATGCATATATATATTTACGTACAGGTATAATTTCTTGTATTGAAATTAGGCATGGAATTATATATTGATATATATGGTCGAATGTATATGTATATATATATGTTTAAGGTTTGCATTGGATTAAAAGTATAAATTGTAAATGCTTGTATGATTCGAACAGGGATTATAAATTTTCTTGGGATAGAGTTGAGGATGTGAATTATACATAAATGTTATGAATGTGTGTTTCTATTAAGAAATATACGAGAAATCATCCTTGTATCTGTGAAATTGAAATTTTCAGGCTAAGCGCCTAGCAGGCTAAATGCCGGTGAATTTTTCAGACTATAAATCTAGCAGGCTAAGTGCCTGTGATTGGAATCAGGTTATAAACCTAGCAGGCTACGTGCCGGTGATATGAATCAGGCTATAAGCCTAGCAGGCTATGTGCCGGTGAATATGTTAAATTATGTGATTATATGCATTAGATAGATATATAAATATAACTGATTTTGGGTTATATATATAATGAATAAGTATATGAATATTTATTTATATCTATTCGATGAGCTTATAAATGTTTCAATCTATAAGTTTAGTGAATAGGCATATATACATTGGTTGATATGAAAATTGTTGAATATACTTGTACGAAATCGGCACATGTGGATTAGAAGTATAAATGTGCATATGGTTCATGTAGTTTTTAAGTGGAAATATAAGTTTTTGACATATGTTTTTGAAAGATCATAAACAAGCATTCAATGAAATGCAAATGGTAAGTATATTTGGAATATATATATGCAATTAATGATTATGTATGTAACTTGATTTTTAGGTATATAATGATTATACATATGATCGTTTATATGTATTTTGGTTATGCTATAAACTTACTAAGCTATAAAAGCTTACTTTGATTGTTTTTGTTCATTTGTTTTATAGATTTTGGAGACGCGTTACGAGCTCGAGGATCATCAGCATAGTCTATCACACTATCGACTTCTTTTAGTATTTTGTTAATAGTTTGAACTTGATCTTATGGCATGTATAGGTTTGAGTATGATTTTGGTTAGATTTGGATTGTATATATATATAGCAATGCGAAAATGGTTTAATTTCCACTTTTGTGATCAGTTTGGTTTTAAAAATGGTTGTGTTTGTTCGGTAATGCCTCGTAACCCTAATTCGGCGACGGATACGGGTTAGGGGTGTTACAGAGAATACTCACAATCTTTAACTATACTAAAAATTATAACACGAGTCGGATAGTTCTAAGTACCGAAATTGGAAAAACGTAAAAATTTCAAGAAAATAGACTAAATTGAAACCAATTGAAGCTTAAATGCTTAAAACCCTTAAGGTCGTTTGTTTTATTTTTTTCTTCTCCCTCCCGACAGTTGCATGAACAAAAATGGGGAAAGAATGTATTTTTCATTCTTTTAATCCCACTTACCTTATTATTTAATATTATTATAATTAATTTGCCACTATTATGACTATTTATATAATGGTTTATTTATTTAGTCCTACATTCAATTCCAATTATAATTCTTTAATGATTAAACTTTGACCCATTTACAAATTAATCCATGTGCTATAATTAATCACTATTTAGCCAAAATTACTTAACCAAAATTCGATTCAATTCAAAAGTACTTCCGTAAATATTTAATAAAAATATTTACGAGTTTGATTTACGAAAATGGGATCCCAAAACCACACTTTTTGACACCACTGACTTTCGGGTCATTACAATGATTTTATAAAAAAATTAATTTTCAAATTTTGTAAAACTCTTATTTCTCTCAACCTGAAAGACCCCAATTGAAGCCGATAAGCCTCAAACATTTCGTTTATGATCTAAATGGGTAATAATATGTATCCAATGACCCAAAATGATTCCAATTACCATTGTTATGTATGCATTTTAGTTATTTACAAAAAGGAAAGCAGACATGAAATTAGTCAATAGTAATTTTTAGAGGTTTATGAATTGTCGTTAATAAAAAAATTAATATTAATATGTCTAGTAAAATGTGTCAGAAAACTATTGGATCTAGTCAACTTGTTCTAGAGTATAGGGGTCCCATATTTTTTATAACTATATTTTGTAGGTTGCTCTTACCATGTAGGAGTAGTACTATTGTTGTGCTACATACATTGGTGCGTTATTGGTTACGTCATGGTACAAATGCACTGGAGTATTGTATTGTAGTGCTTTGCACAAATGATATGATGGTTGGATACTCATGTATCTGAATGACTTTCGTACATGTGATACTTGGGCAAAATTTTTAAAACGTGACTAAGTTTTGTGTTTCTAATAGTTAAATTGTCAAAGAGCATTTTTGTGAAGGTTGAATTATGCTTATTGTGGTGATTGTTGGTAAATTTATTTGGTATGGTTTTAGATTAATTATATGCATATTGTAAATTTTAGAATGTATTAGATTCTCACTAAGTTTGTTGGAGATTAGCGTTTCGGTTTCATTTACCATGGTTATAAGTAGCTCGTAGGGGAAATTCTTAGTAGACGTCCGTTCCAAGTTTTTCCACTCTTATTTTTGTGAAAGCGTTTATTTCTTTAAACTTACTTTGTTAAGACATGAATATAGGACCATTTATAATTTTGGATATTTTGTTTGCGTAGACATTTTGTCCACATTGACTTGAATTCAATAAGATGTATTGGTCTATTCCTTATTCTAAAATAATGATAGTTCTTGAAATTAAATTCAAGTAATTATAGATATACTTGAAGTTTGAATTTTGGTAAACGAATGACTTTAAAATATGATTGTAGAAGATTTAAATTATTTATTATTTGTGTAACACCCCTAACCCGTATTCGTCGCCAAAATAGGGTTACGGAGCATTACTAGAAACTTAAAGCTTAAAACATCTGATTTCAAACATTTCAGAAATCATGGCAATTATCAATAAAAAATCATACAATGTCCCTTTTACGAGCCCTCGAAGCCATAGAAGCGCTTTAGAAAATATTCGGGACTAAATCAGAAACACTTAGAACTTCATAAGAAAGATAGAATTTTCCACACTAAAGGAGTCACACGGCTGAGACACACGGCCGTGTCTGTGCCCGTGTAACTTTCTGACTTGGTTCACAAGGCCAAACCACATGCTCGTGTGCCAGGCCATGTAACTCTCGAATGCAACCTTTTAAAAACTGTAGGGGACAAACGGGTATGTCGCATGGCCGTGTAGACAAGAAATAGGCCATTTTCAAGCCAATTCTTTCACCCAAAAAAGCTTACACACACAAGCCATTTGCACCTATATTCAAGCTTTCTAAATGTACTTAACACATGCATAATAAAACTAGACAATTATGGTATTTGTTCTTACAACCAATATGCCATAAAGGCACCTAAAACACATACATTGAACATACCTAAACTTGTGCATATTTAACCATTTATCAATTGAGTTGTTTCTATACTAAGACATACCACAATTGACACATACCAACCTTACCATATTAGGTTCATGCCATAACAAATTAACTTTACCATTTAGACCACTTCTCTCATGTATCAAAACCATATAAATGACACAAAACTAGCCATTACCAAATGGTTCCGACATCCAATATATATACATACCAAAACGTTCCATAAATGATCACTTTGCTAATACGACAACACATACCACTTTGACCATAAAACCATACATCAATTTGTTCATATAAACACCAACCATTAGCATTAAAGTGCCAAAAGTGCACCAACCATCAAGGCATCAAAGTAACATAAATTTCACAAATTCAAAGCAACATTTCGTGCCAATATCACACACAAGCATACCAATTTGGCCATTCAAAATATATCATCACTAAACCATTTCAACATTAGCCATCAAGCCCAAAAATGCCAAAATTTCATCAATCATAAACCATATTTGCAAGAGAAACATAATGGACAAATCATCAAGCATAAAACACCTATACATGCCATTATAACCATGACTTAAAAACATCAAAATCTACTAATAAATTTGATGGATAGTGTGATGTATCTCCAACTAGCTTCTAACCTGATCAAGCTTCTGATAATCTGTAAAGTAAAAGAAAAATAATTACGTAAGCAATGTATGCTTAGCAAGTTCGTATAAACTTTAAGCATAATATTTCATTTCAATAATAAACTTTATAGAATAAACATAAATCTATACCAATGCCATAAGATTCATAAATCAATATGATAATCAACCCATAAATGAATAAGTTCATTAATGTCACATACATTTATCATTCATAATATGATAAGAATTTATGGGACTTAATAGATAACCATAAACTTTTCTATAAGATTCACTACAGTAAAACAGGTTTTTAGCGGCTTTTTTTGGGCCTATAGCGGCACTTATAAAACTATTTGCGGCATTTTGATAAGCATCGCAAAAAGTACAGCTATAGATAATGCCGCTAAATTTTACAGCGTTTATATGGAAAAATGCCGCTAGAGAACATGACCTTTAGCGACGTTTCTCACAAAAATGCCGCTATAGAGCATGACCTTAGTGGTTCTTTTCCCTCAAATGTCGCTAAAGAACATGACCTTTAGCAGCACTTTTCCCACAAAAATCACTATAGAACATGACCTTTAGTGGCGCTTTTCCCAAAAATTCCACTAAAGAACATGACCTTTACCGGTGCTTTTCCCACAAAAGCCACTAAAGAACACGACCTTTAGCGGTGCTTTTCCCACAAACGCCACTAAAGAACATGACCTTTCCCCACAAACGCCCTAAAGAACATGACTTTTAGCGACACTTTTCTCACAAATGCCACCAACTTTAGCAAATTTTTAAAAAACCATTTTCATTCATATAGAGCTTGAATTGTCAACATAATTTCCTGTAACATCAAATCCAACCAAAAACTACAAATCTAAATGATACTTCAAATCAAACGAAAGAAATATGTATATGATCTAAATTAATAAATGAAATAAAAAATTATTATATTCAAAGGTTATAATCTTAAAATATTCTTACAATAAGAAAACAAATGTCTAATATGGCAGATTTGTGACTACTGAAACATCTTCCTCATATTCTAAAACTGTAGCTGGAGTTCGTCATATTTTCTGCTTTCCTCTACTTCCTTCGCTGCTGCCCCCGCTTTAAGTTGTACCTGGAGTTCTTCATATTTTCTTTGAGCCTTTGCTTCTCTCAATATTGCCTTCACTTTAAGTTGAGCAGTTTGCTCAACTGTGCTCAATTGCATCTGAGCCATCTGGTCTCTTAACCTCTGAACTTCAGCTTGAGCCTGATTCCCCGAAGGCATGTATTGCTGCGAGCTGGATCCAAAATATTGGGTTGGGTTAACAAAAGATCTTTGAAATAGAACCTGACCATACCTTTTAGGACCCAAAAATTTTGTAATAATTTGGTTATCAATGTCGTCAAGATTAACAGAACTATCACTCGAAGCGATTGCTTCATACTCCGCCCTTTTATCCTTTAGTTTCACCTAATAAATCAATCAAAGAGTTAAAAACGAAATATATAATCAAAACAAATGCAACATAACTTAACATTATTTGTATTACAAACGATGAATTAAACCATTATATTAAACATGATAAATATTTAAAATAATTCAAATTTTATTAAGTAAAGCTTCAGTAGTCATAGGAGATCCATCTTTCTTTCTATGTGTAATGTCAAAAACCTGAAGGCGTCTAACTTTTTTACCAGACGATAGTTCCTACAATATAGTAGGAAAAATATTATTTTAGAAGAAAGTAATTAATATTTGACATAATTATTAAATTCAAAATACCTCGTCATCAGCTACACAAGCAAAACTTTTTAACCCAGCTGTTTGTGTGAATTTTTGTTTTCGCCTACTTGTAGTTCCAACTCGCTCACGATCCTACATTATGAAATTATTATTACATATATAGTAAATATTATAAAATGAAATAATTATAAGAGTTTGGAAGCACGTAATACCTTTCCTTTCTTTGAATTCCAAAATCTAACTACATCTTTCCATTGGTACCTCAGCATTCCCGGCGGGACATTTCACAATTTTTCTTCGAGGCTTATATTTTTCTTAAAATATTCCTTCTTTAAAGAACTTTTTTGGTCTCTCTATTTTTTCCTAATACCTTCTGTACATAATTATCTGAGACCTCTAAAGCAAATATCTCCTGCAAATAACACAAGTTTAGAAAGTAAATATAAATGAAACTTAAACTAAAGTATTATAAATTACATTCATGCTATTACCTTAATATTATCGAGAGCTTGATTTTTGTTACTATCAGGTATATGATGCCATGACTCGTAGTTGATAGGCAACAGATTGGCACGCTCGATAGAATTTAACTTGTATAAATCTTTTAATAGCATACATCCTTGAGTTTTGCGCCTCCCACCATTTTCAGCTGAAAAAATGATATTTTATAATATAAGAATTTGAAACAAAATTCAATAATAAAAGTTAACATGCATGTAAATTAAAGGTAACATTACTTTGAATTTCTACAGGTTCGTTAGCTGTATTCGGAACATTCAAAGATCCAATAGCAACCTATTGTTCACTATTTGTTTCCTCTGAATTTGGAGGATTTTGTATAATACTAAGATCTCGCAATCTTCTTCTAGGCATTTTATCTACAATATACATAAAATAGTTGAAATATTAGTAACTAATTACAACAATAATAGTACTTATAAAATAATTAAAATATTTAACAAGATCAAGATTTAAATTATAATATTACATATAATTAAAAAATCATAAAATCTTACTACATCATGATTTGTAAATATCTTCATCCACATCCTAGCGAACCCATTGAAATTGTGTACTAGTACTAGGGTTCGTTTCATTTAAGTTTTGTTCTGGAAAAGGCAAATTTTCTGATGTTTCGTCGATGTCATCTCTACTTCTATTGCCCATGCCAAACAAGTCTCTAGGGGTGTTACGGAGTACAACGTACCAACCCTCATCAATTTGATCTATTGAGTAAAAAACTTGTTTGACTTGAGAAGAAAATACATACGATTCATCTATCAATTGCTGTCCAGTGTGAATTAATCGAGCAAAGTTCACCATTGTAAAACCAAATTGGTCTTTTTAATTCAGTGAGCAATATTAACATCAGCCCAATCACATCGAAATAAGACAACCTTCCGTTTGCCATAGTAATCCAACTCAATAATGTTAGTAAGAAGTCCGTAATACTCCACATTTCCCTCAACAGGATTACTGTTCCTAGCACTAGCATAACTTGTAATTGAAGAATTAACAACTATTCCACAATTTTGAGTCCTCCTCAATCTTTTGCGAGATTTTGTATGAAACCTGAACCCATTAATGAGGAAGGTAGTATATCTTTTTACTACTTTATTCTGACCTTGGGAAAGCCATTTAACTTCGTCAGTGACGTCCTTTCCACTCCAAACCTATTGAATTGAAAGTAAATTGATTAATTATAAATGTCATACGAAAACATTATTATTTGTCAATGAAAGCTTCAGTTGCATACCGTTTTCCCTAACCATTCATGAAAAAATTCTGTGAATAACTTTTGAATCTCTCTGTGTTGTAATCTTCGGGAGCATGAATGAGATCTCAAGACTTGTTTGTACTCACTATGTTAAAGAGTGGATTACTTGGTTGGAAGATAAAAAAATTAAAAAGATCAATATTTATCAAATTCTAAAACTTATCTGCGTAATGGTTCAATTGAATTGTGGTGAAAAAGAACATATTGATGTGCTTGTACCCAAGATCTATCATCTAAGTGTGCAATTTCAACTTTACCAATTGGTTCTCCGTAAGTTTGAAATAGATAAGTTTTAGCTAAGTTATGATTAGTGATCCCAGCATTTCTACTTGGTCTATTCAGTCTTGTTTCAAGAACTTCTAAATATCTAGAGCAGAAAGTGATACACTCCTTTGTCAAGTAACCTTCAGCAATTTATCCTTCTGGATAATGCTTATTACAACAATAAGATTTCAATTTGCATAGAAACCTAAACACGATATACAACATTATCAAAAGTTGTAACTAAAGGTATATTCATGAATGAATGAAAACTTTACAAATAAAATAGCATTCTCTATAGGATACATCCACCAATACAAAATCGGTCCACCAAGTTTTGCTTCATGAGGGAGATGGATTAGCAAGTGCACCATAATAGTGAAGAAGGAAGGTGGAAAGATCTTCTCCAAATTGTATAAGGTCAAGGTGGCTCGATCTTATACTTTCACAAGTTCTTCAACAATCAAAACTTTGCCACAAATAGCTTTCATTATATTGGATAGTTCAATTATATAAGACTTCACCTTTTTTGACATACAGCACCGTAAAACAACTGGTAGTAAATCTTGTATCAAGATGTGATAATCATGTGATTTTAGGGAATATAGTCTTCGATCTTTAAGACTCACACATCGAAATATATTTGATGCATATGCATTAGGGACCTTTATATCCTTCAAGACCGTGTAGAACACTTCTTTTCCTTTCTTCGACATTGCAAAAATAGAAGGCGGCAATCGAGATTTTCTATTCGAAAATAATTAGGGACGAAGATCACGCCGAATTCCCATGTCAACTAAATGAAGTCGACTCTGAAGATTATCTTTCGATTTTCTATCGACATTAAGAATTTTTCCAATGATGTTCTCGAAAACATTCTTTTCAAAATGCATGACGTCAAGATTGTGTCGTAAAATGTGATGCTCCCAATAAGGCAACTAAAAAAATACTTCTTTTTTTCCACAAGTTTGCCTCATTAGGATCATCCTCTTCATCAGATTCATCATCAATCTGCTGGTCAACAACACCAACATACGCCTCCCTCGGTCTTCTCTTTGTTTATGTGTTGCGTGGTTAATTCATCTTCCCATAACTGAAATTGATATGTTTTAACATGACCAATATTTCAGATCTAATGGTCTGCTCAGGAGCTTCTCTGAACTCTTCAGTACCACCAAATAGTCTTCTAAAATCTAAATATATTATTTCCATCTAACCACAGATGATGCCCTATATAAGAGAAAATTTTCCCATTATATAACCACTTTGAACATGTTTGCACGCACAACAAGGACAAGCATAACGTCCTTTGGTAACCCAACCAGATAAATAGGCATAAGCCAATAAATCATTAATAGTCCATAATAAAGCTGCACGTAAATAAAATTTCTCAAGACATCATATGTTTTAGCACCCACCCATAACTGTTTCAACTATTTAATAAGTGGCTGCATATAAATGTCAATATAATTTCCTGGACCTTTCTCTCTAAGGATAATCATAGATAAGATAAAAGAAGATTGCTTCATGCAAATCCACGGAGGCAAATTGTAAGGAACAAGTACTACATGCCAAATATTGTACGAAGTACTCATGATTTTAAAAGGATTAAATCCATCAGATGCTAGCCTAAGCGTCACATTCCGAGGATCACTTGCAAAGCTTGGAAATTTACTGCCAAATGATTTCCAAGCTAAAGAAATCCGTAGGATGCCTTAATAATCCATCATCAATTCGTTGATCATGATGCCACCTCATATACTCGGCTATCTTTAACGACATGAAAAGCCTTTGAAGCCTTGGTATTAGTGGAAAATATCGCAAAATCTTTATTGGCTTCTTTCTTGACTGTGCCTCACCTTCATCCTCATTCACATCTTCTGTATTCCTATTCATCCAACGAGATTTACAGCAAACATGACAAGATTGTTGGTTTTTTCGATCACCCTAATACAACATGCAGTCATTTGGGCACCTATGAATTTTGTTGTACCCAAGGCCTAAATCTTTTATCAATTTCTTTATATCTTTACATGGATGAAGAATTTTTGCAAACGAAAGCATATCTATCAAAAACTCTAATAGCAGTGTAAAAGAGTTTTCGGCTTACCCTCCAAAACATTTTAAGTGAAAAACAAAAATGCAGAAGGACAGTTTTGAAAATTTTAATCCCTAATAAAGTTCTTCATTCATTTCATTAAGTAACATGTAGCACTTTGCCGCTTCTCCATTTGTCTATTTATTAGGTACACTTCTCGTTTAGTAAAAGCATTTCCACCAATATCATAATCATCAGATGAATAATTTCAGGTGAAAATAATTGCAAACCATGACTACGCATATTAAATGCATTCTGCAACATACCTTCGATGTCATCTTCTCTGACAGACTGATGGTAAGCATTATGAGGATAAGCCAGGTTAATCGTTGTAGTGGTTCTACGAGGTGTACACTCTCAGTGAAAAATCCATTTTTTATACCCCCGAATAAAGCCATCAACAATTAGATGTTCGTAGAAAACTTCACGAATATGCAAATTGATGTTGCCACACTTCTTACACGAGCAAAGAATCATATTCTCTTGGCTTGCATTTTGAAATGCAAAATTTAGAAAGTTTGTACCCCATCTCGATAGTCGTTGCTTACCCTTGACAAATTCATCCAACTTTTATCCATTTCGTAGTTCTTGAAGTCTAAAGTTGACAATAAATTACTGTTACTTAAGTGTTCAAAATTGATTTAAATCATGTCATTACACTAAAATATATAATACATATCAAGTATCAAGTATCTAATGGGTGTAAACTAATTCAGGTAAGTTGTTTATTTATAAGTATAATTAAGTTATGTAAGTTATGATTTGATATATATTTATGCATTATGTAAGTTATGTAAGTTATATAGGTTACGTAAGTTATAATATGATATGATATATATTTATGTATTATGTAAGTTATGTAAGTTATGATCCAAAGTTTTCTTTTATTCTTTAAATGTTTGTAAGTTATGATTATCATCTTTAAATTTTAACTTTAAATTTTAACCCTTTAATTATACTCTTTTAATTTATAAATTTGTGTTGTTTATGACATTTATGTTTACTATACTAGAAAAAGACAAAAATTAACAAATTAATAATTATATGTTAATAAAGTTAATATTTGTTTATTTTTAATCTATTTTGAGTTAATATTTAAATTAAATTTCCATGAGCTTTTTAACTTTATACTACACATTAAAATCAATCAATTTATTTTTATGATAATATTTATGAAAAATATTAAAATAATTTTAACATTAAGATAAATATTATTTTCCTATAAAAAATTATTTTAATTAAATAATATTTATTTCTATGATAAATATTATATTATGTTTTATTTTTGAAATTTAAACTTTAAACTATATATTTTAAAATCCACCAGATATTAGATTAGGAACTCACCTAATTAATCCCCAAAATGAGTAACCCATTCTTCAGGGTTGTCAGATTACAAATTAATTTAAGTTTTTTTGAAAATGTTGAAATATAAATTTAAATTTTAAACTAATGTGTAATGCCTAATCAAAGATTTTAATTAATATAATATTAGTACTATTTTAAATGACTTAATCAAAATATTTTAAAAATTGGATGGTAGTTTAAGGTGGTAGGGGCAGTTCAGACTTGTCCATGTGCTTGAACCCCAAAAGCGCTCCGCTCAATCTCCCACCCTTCGATGAGATAATTTAGCTTTTCACTTTCTCTTTCCTATACCCCGTTAAAAGAGGGTGTTTGACCTTAGCCACTATTTGCTCTTTTTTATTTAATAAAAACTACATAGTAAATAAGTACTTGAAAACAATATATAGGTGTAAACATGGGATTATTAATATGAACCCCACAAAATGATACCCATTATTTCTCGTTTTGTTACTCATTTTGGGGATTAATTAGGTGAGTTCCTGATCTAATATCTAGTTGGATTTAGTAGTACATCAATCAATTTAAATAAAAAATTTAGTACCATAAATCTATCTTATAAGCTTATTTTTTTTCTTTATTTAGGATAAGAATGGGTTATAATTTTATGGTTAACAAAAATAACTTTTCATTTTTAAAAGCTTTTAAATCATTTTTTTGGAAGAGATTAGTAATTTGTTTTTTTATATAAAAATAAATTTAAATAATGCTAAATATTATTATATTGATAAAAAAATTATTTTTAAGTTTTAAACACATTTAAAAACATTAAATATTAAAATCAAACATTATAATTTTCAATATTATTAAACATATACGTTAATTAGTATTAAATATATATTTTTAGTAAAAAAGAGAGTATTTAATCATATAATAAATTAATATTTTTAGTCAAAATATTGAAAAATCATGTTAATATTTGAATAAAATATTGAACTCCAAAATAGCGAAAATAATAAAATAAATAAATAATAAAAGAGTATAAACAGCAAAATTACGAGTTCAAATAGTGCAACTAAAGCTAAACCCTAATTATTGAGTTAAATTAATCATTAAAATGTAAGAATTAATTTGAATGTCACAAAATATGTACAGTAATAAACTTGAAAATTTATAGACTAAAATGGAAACAAAAAAAACCCTTTCAAATTGATTGCAAAAAAGGAATGAATACTCAACTCCATTTACAACTAAACAGCCTAAAGATAAAAATGGTTCCATTTTACAACTTCATTCTCAACTTCAGAGAAAGACAACAATCATGGTTCCAAATTATTAGCTACCACCAATATAACATATATTAAAGATAAAAATGATACGAAATATATATACGTAAATTCAGCATAAAATTTAATTAGCAATCTTGTTTTCATTTCTCTAGCATTCTCGCATAATAGTTGATACGATCTCGGTTTAGTAGATGAATCCGAGTCGTGAGTTGCCCTATCGTTAACGAAGAAGTATGCCTTGGTAAAAATTTTTAAAGAAAAGAAGATAAGTTTGGGGTTCAAAGAAGTCAAGTTGGTTCAAACAACGATGGATAATGGATTTAGTTTAGGCTAGAAAGATGTGGATTAATTTTGGTCAATTTCAGTTTATGTTTAGTTATGGAATGGTTTTGGTTTTGGTACGAAATGGTATGGGTTTTTGGTATGAAATGGTTAATGGCTCAAAAAGGTCAAGATTGAACCAACACTAAAGGGGAAGTGTTGACCCGAAACTTATAGGACCTAAAAGAGATAGAAATGGTAATTTGGGAACCTTGACCCGATACTTAGAAAAGTATGAACCAAAGGTATGAAGGAGAATGCCACACTCGGTTTTAGGGAATAATAAGTTCAAGAAAGACTCGGAAAGATGGCACTAGGAGCTAGATAAGTCTTACGGGTCTCAAACGAAATTTGAGAGAAAATGACTCACAAATTCGGCAGCAATTCATTAACAATATGCCAAAAGTTCCTTTTACAATGAAAATGAACAACTATTTATAATGATCAACTAGGTAGCCGAATGGTCACCTTCATGGCTAAGTAAATTGAACTAGAATGAGCTGGAAAATTCCAGAATTAAACATTGAATTGTTGTAGCTAAATTTAGCTGATTGAGGTCCAATAGGCAGCTTCTAGAATAAGCAAATGAACTTGGAGAGCTTGGAAAGGTGCATGGCAGCAGCTAGGTTCGGCCAACGAGCTTAATGAGCTCATTAAACTGCAACTCTTTGCTGAAAAAATAACAGCATTAAAGGAGAACGTGAATAACCAAATAAATGTGAAAAGTCAGCCTTGAAGAGTCCTTTATGTGTGAACATGTCCAACCGAATAGTTATTGGTGTGAACAGCATTATGCTGATTTGGGGGATGAATTTGGTCAGCTGAACATGCACTTGAAGAGCCATGTATGTATCATCAAGTTCATTGAATCTAAGTTGAATGCACCTTGCTTAATGGTTCTTCCAAATTCGGCTCACATACAAAATGGATGAATTCAGCTTCATTAATTCACATTCAGCTAAACATAATTAAAAACATAACCTGGACAATTTAAATACACATAATTAAAGCTAGACACAATTAATTAAGTTAAGACAAGACATATTAAAAACATGCAATAACAAAAAAAAACATATTTATAAGTTGTGAGATTTAAGACAACTTAATAACATGCAATAAAACATAATTAACATGAATACTTAAATTTGTCCAGATTTTAGACCAATTAAACAACGATGATTAATTGAGTTGTATTTAACTAATTTAACTAACTCAATAATTATTCTAGCAGCTAAATTATTGTCTAAATGAAATTCAGCTGAATTAAAATTTAATGAGCTGAAATTGAGCTAAGTTCAGCCCGCAACAAATTGCACGGAGAGCTCATAGAATTGGCCCAAGCTTCTTCGATGGGTCCAACTAAGGTCTCGCTCCAAACTTTATCTACTAGAGCCGAAACAGCCTCTTTGAAGTGCTTGGCTCGCGATTGGGTGATAGGGCCTTGGGGTAGCTTCAAAGGTTCCTTGCTCGAGCTAGTAGTGACTTGAGCCGTGGCCGTATTAGTAGTAGTATAAACTTGGAACAAAATTAACCCTAGATTACTTTAAACAATAGATGCTTATGAAAAAAAAATACTAATAACTCACACCTTTACTAGGTAATTTTATCAACTTCTCTCCCTATTTCTAACATTAAAAAGCTTATGAATCAAGTGACAATTTGAAATAAGAACATATATGCATGAGCACAAGATCATTCGTTTTTCAAGTTCCAGAAAAAGAAAGTGTAGAAACGAACAGCAAAAAAATACTACAGCAAGAACTATCTACCTGTGTTTCAGCAATCAGCTTCCTTACAAGTTCTTTAGTGCACCTAAAGATCAAAGCACATGGCATTCAACAGTCAAAATTCAGTAGTCATATAGGAATTTCACTTTTAGCAAACTTAGAAAAGAATCAATTGAATTTAACGAAATCAAAAGTTTAAAAATTTATCTGCTACACATAACTAAAATTAGCCAATTCGAAAAGAGTAATAAATAAAATTCACGACTTACACAGAACTAATAACAAAATTTTAACCTAAACACAATGGTTTCATTCTCAATTCACGACTCTAAAATATGAACAATTCTTAAATGAATACAATAATAAAACAATTGGCCTTGGCTACAACATTTTAGTCTTCACCAAACATTTCAAGAACTGTCTATATATGGTTTTCTAACACAACTAAACTCCAAAACTTATATACTAAATAAAGACAGGATGCTATCACATAACATGATTACATAATTATGATAAAAAGAAAAAGTCAGCCCACAAGTTGACCACTGCTCTCCCTTTCAAATATTCATTGCCCTCTGTCCTTCTTCTTCATTTGATAATATTGCATTTTTTTTATTATTAGCTATTACTCATTCTCATCCCAAAATTTCTATTTCATCCTTTACAAATTTTTTATAAGTTTTAATTAATTCTTTTAAAAATTAATTAGAATTTTCATAAAAAAATTGTGGGGTTAAATAAAAGCGTTGCAACACTTATATATATTTTCAAAGGGGTTCTAATTCTGTATAGCTTCATACATACTTTTTTCCTTTCTCCACCCTTTTAGCAATTACAAAGAAGTACAAGTCTATCAAAAGAATAAAATACAAAGTTAGAACTTACATATTAATAACTCCAGACAACATTTAAATTATCATTCTGCACAACAAGAATGCAATAATAAGGCTTCAAGATACCTTTTACATATTTTTTTTACTGAAATTTAGTTCTACTAAATTTCAAATCCCTTCTTTTAGCTTTATTTCTAAATTTTATCCTAGATTCATCAAATTAAGAAATTAGATTTAAGATACATAGACTCTAAAATGGTATATAGTAAAACCAATATTTCCAAGTTCATTGGAATTGATTTTGTTCAAACACATAACATGCTTAAAACAAACTATAGGCAAATCAGTATCCAATACCTTCATGCCTACATACATACATGCATACATAAAAGTAGTGAACGACTAAAATTCCATATCCATTAATAACCTATTTCCCTACAATGATTGATCATTTGGTTGGCCAATAGAAATTCAAAAACATTGAGAATAGATAGATATACTGATAAAAATACGAATAAGCTTATAATATACATTGTACTTATAAGAGATCACGAAATAATACATGAGAAAAAAAGGGAAGTTTCTTACCTGAGAAGCTTTGACCAAAACCTAAAATGGGTTATAGGAAAAGAAAGGATTGGTACAATGTGGAAACAAGGATTGGAAAAGAACGCGATGCAGCAGACGCGCTTTGGGGAAAAGAATTAGGGATTTTGGGGAGGGGGAACGAATTTGGGGAAAAGAAGTTGGGGAAAAAAGAAAGGGAATTGGGAAAAAAAGTTGGGGATTTCGGGGAGGGGGAACTGGTTTGGTGAAAATAAATTGGGGAAAAAAAGAAAGGGATTGGGAAAACAATTAGGGATTTTAAGGGGTGGAACTGATTTAGGGAAAAAATTAGGGATTCAATTATATAACATTTTACAATTTAGTCTTTAAGCTTGTAAATTGAAATCTAAGTATTTTCATCCTCATTTCATCCTAGCCAAATTCACTAGGGAGCTATATCAACTCACACAAATCAACATTTCACAAATTTACCATGGAATTGTACTACTTTTACAAATAAGTCCCTAAATGACATTTTCATAAAAAATCACTTTATAGAACTTGTTTATTTAACAAAAAAGACTCATAATCATTCATTAAACTTCAAGAATCATGCAAGAACATTCATGGTAAAACCTTAAATCTTTAACAATTTTGCAAATTGACCCCTAGGCTAGCTAGATTAAGCTACGACTTCAAAAACATAGAAATCATTAAAAACAAGATAAAAAATCACTTACATGCAACACTTGAACATAGCCGAACCTTCAAGAATTCTTCAATGGTGTTTTCTTATCCTAGTTTCGGTGGAGAGATGAACTAAAAAGATGATGCACTTTGTTTATGTTATTTACTTAACTTAATTATTAAATTACTAAATTAACTTTGCTTAATAACATTAAAATCACTTAATTTTGTGTCCATCTTTGTCCACTAACACTATAAATGGTCTAATTACCATCTAAGTCCTTTCATTTTAAAGTTCCATAGCTATTTAACATCTTTAACTACTAGAACTCCACTTTTTCACCTTTTACAATTTAGTCATTTTCACATAATTAAACATGCAAACATCAAAATTTATTAACAAAATTTTTATGCAACCTTTTAATATTCCACAGAAATTAAAATAATAATAAAATAATAATTCTCTCGTCAGATTTGTGATGTTAAAACCACTGTTTTAATTTCAGTAAAAATAGGTTGTTACACATTACAGCCCAAGTTTGTAGAAATCAACCCAATTAATATATTAGTTACTTTTAGTTTAATAATTTTTTCTATTATTTTTATTTTTCCCACTAAATTTTTCTTTTTCTTTGCCAGGGCATAGTTTTTGGTTAACATTATCCCTTACATCACTTCTATATTTTCTCTCACGTTTTACTTTAGTCGATTGACTTCTTTTCTAACTTACTTTCTGTTTCATCTTCTTCACCCTTCTTTGTTTTTACTCTATAAAACTGTAAAGGTCTCACCTTTTTCATCTTCCAGTTATTATTTTCTCTCCAATGGCTCACTAAGCACTATCTCTTTTCCACCTCTGTGCCTTCATCGACATTCATTAGCAAAATCACAGAAGAAAAATATAACAAGAACATATGAAAGTGACCTTTTTGCATGGAAAAAGGTTTCTTTTCCCAAGATGCCCCCTTTATAGGCTATTTTGAAGCCATCTCATCTATCGTGGAGAAACACGGGTGGTAGATCTTCTGTCTCCACCCTGATGACGTTCTCACTAAGGTAGTCAAAGAATTTTATGCACTTTAACCTCTCCTAAAAATGCTTTCATCTATGTGCGTGGTGTCTCGATGTTATTCGATGAAGACTCAATTAATGCACAATATGGGTTACTTGAAGGCCCTGATGAACACACTCAATTTGTGAAGACAATGATGACTGAAGGACTTAACCAAGTTTTGACAGATTTATGTATAGAAGGAACGACATGGACAGTTTCTCGAAATGATTGCTACACCATCAACCATGTAACTTTGAAGCCTCAACGTATGGTTTGGTATCATTTCCTTAAATGTCATCTTAGCCTTCTACGCACAACTCTACTATTTCGAAGGACCACATGTTATTGCTGCACTCGATTATGACTGGAAGAAAGATAAATTTTGGGAAAATTATTTTCGATAAGTCCACCGCTACACACAAAAGAAGGCCGATACCTTAAACCTTTTTTTGCTCATTACGACACTTTGTCAAAGAGTAAAGGTTCCTACTCAGGAAAATGAAGACAAAATCCCCAATAAATGAGCCATAACCAAGCAAATTGCCTTAAGATTTTTAGGAGAGGAAATGCCAAAGCATCCTAGTTCTACATCCACAACTTCTCCACCTATGACTACTAATGCTGTCTTATCAACATCTAACATTGACTTTGAGTAGAAAGTGATTGATGCTCTTGAGATTTGCAACAATAATTTTAGATGATGGGAAAACAATAATTGAGGATAATCACTGATCTTGGCTGAGCTCAAGAAGAAATGACTCTATTTTGGGGATATGTCAGACGATGGGACAAAGCCATTAAGAAATCTCTTCAAAAGAACTTTATCCGACCTATTCCTACATTCCATGTTTTTCCTAAAGAATTATTGTTAGAGCCAAAAAATGATGATGAAGATGGAGAATAAGCCACTGTAGAGGTGAAGAACACAGAAAAAGAAGGGAGGAGGAGAAAACTAAATCCGTGCATGTTTAATTTGACCGAGCAAGAGCGTGCGATTCATCAATTGATTGACGATCTCACAAAATCATATACTAATGATGAAGAAGAGGTGCCAATTAACCAGCAAAAAAGTAAGCGCTACAAAAAAAAAAGCTACTAGGAAATTAGTTCGAGATGATACTGGTGAAGTGGAAAGGAAGCAGCACTACAAACGCACTGCCAGAAAATTAACCCAACCTAGTTAGAGTAACTCAAATTCCTTCCAAGCTTTTGTTTTTATTTTCATTTGCAATTTTTTCATTTTTATAACATATGTTTCATGCATTCATATTTAGTTGTCATTGCATTCTTATTTATTTATTTTTAAGTTGTTATTTTTGTATTTTTTAATGTTTCATTATTCATGCATTGAGGACAATGCATCCCTTAGGTTTGGGGGTGTGCTGTATTGTAAATATAGTATTCAGTAGATATATGTTTTAATATTCATGCATTTTTCATTCATTTTTCCATTACATACAAATGCAAAGTAACTGCCAGACTATGAAAAGTATATTGTTATTTATGATATTCGATGAGGATAATAATTCTTCAATAAAATTAGAAAATTGTGATAGGTAAATAGGAATGTTTAGTTTAGGATAGTTGGGTAAAAATTGATTCCTAAAAGTAGAATGCACTATTTATAATTGTAATTAGTCTATAGTAGGTTTCTTTTAATACATTTAGGAATTCTTAAACGAAAATTCAGTAAACTGGCAGTGTGTAATAAGGAATATCATCGCAAAATGATAAGAATCACTCCAATGTTTGAAAATGTTGAGTAGATCAGTAATACTTTGTTTGCTCCATCGAATTATTGATCAAAGAAACAAGTTCAAATAAGACTGAGTAAAAAAAATACAAAAAACAATTGAGGGACACTCCACTGTAGTAATAGGCTGATTAGCTAAGGAGGTAGTTGTTTGCTCCATCCATTTTTTTAGTTAAAAGCCTTAGCTTCATGAGTGAGTTACATTCAAATTGTGGCATGATGTAGTACCAGGTAATCTAGTGTATGGTACATTGAGATTATCAAGTAAAAAAACCATGTGACAAGATGAATTCCTTAGAAAAGAAAGCTAATGTTTGTAATTAAAGTTTTGAAATGATAGAATAAAAGAGAATAAATGAATTCCCTACAAAACATGAATTAATTTTTTGTTTTAATAGAAGACTGCTAAGAATGAAGGTATAAAATATACGGCAATTGGTTTAGTAGTATATATGGTTATTAAGTAAATATGTTTTTATTTTTAGGATATGTTTAGAATATTGCATAAAAAAGCTTGGATTGTGCTATAAATGTCATTAATTGTTACTGGGAAGAAATGTGTTGATTATTATTGGCAACAGGTGTAGGGTAAAGAAGAAAAGAGAGAAAGGAGAAAAAATGAAGGAAGTGAAATATTGCCATGGAAAAATGTTGGTTACATTGCCATCAAGAATGCCATGACAATTTCAAGGAGATGACGCAACACTCAGTCCATGTCAGTCTCAGCCAGCTGTACTTGTACCAGATAAACCACCTTGAAAACAAGGAAGCAAAAGGTGAGTGATGAGAAGGAGGGACTTACCCTATAAAGAAGGAAAGAAAAAAGACGCAAGGGGATAAGGATTTTGGGGGGAGAGGAATTGGAGAGGAATTTTTCTCTAAATCAAATTCTCGTGGAAAATTTCAGAGAAAATAGAGGAGGGCGTAGTAGCTTACAGAGCAAATATTACAGATGAAAGGAAGGGGAAGAGGAATCTACTGGGTTTTGCATCAAATCTCAATATTAAAGTGAAAGCTGGAGTAGCGGGAGCTTCCTGCAATTCTACCTTTATTTTCTGATTTGAATGGTTTTATTTTAGATTTGAATGTCCAATCCATGAGGTAAATCTCATTAGGTTGGAATTTTTTGGGTGAATTTTAACTATCTTTAATACCCATGGTCTGATTTTAAGTAGATCACTATTTCATTCGATTTGTGATTATTTTAAGTACATGCATGCAAGCTCTAGACATAGATGATTGTATGGTATGTTGCTAGATTTGATTTAATTCTGAAAAGATTAAATAAATTGGATCATTATCGATTGATACAGGCGAGTATTTGAAATCGCTACACTCTAGACATAGAAGTTGCACTCTGTAAAGGGAAAGGAAGAATAGTCTGGATATCATTCTTGAGTTCTGTAGACATACAAAAACTCTGAATGGTAGCTTAAAGTCCGACTCTCGAAAGAAGCAGACTGCAGTAGTGAATCCTTGAGCAGTAGAGTGGTCAAGATTTTGCCATGGCATTATTAGGATATAGAAATAAAACCTGAGTAATTCCAATCTTTATCAGTCCACAATACAAATCTTCCCCACTTATTCTTTGAGAATTTCCATAGCATTTCAATTGCCCTAACATTTTTTTCATTCATAATTTATTTTATTAATCTACTCATTAATTCTCTTCATCAATTTGTCATTTGTTTCTTTTGCACAGTTTAATTAGTCAATTTCATAGTAATAGCATAACCTTTTTCTTTAATCAATCTCGATCCGTGTGGAGACGATACTCACTCATCACTTTATTACTTGATTCAATGTGCATACTTCCACATTCGTATTACACATTTACACGCGAAAGGTGGCAAAAACATGTCACGAGTAAAATGATGTGAAATTTTGTGCAAGTATACATGTTGGTTCAAGTAATAAAGTGATAAACGTGTATTATTCCCACAAGGATTAGCTTGAGGCAAAAAATTGGTCAAGTTATTGCAATATGGTCAATGTTATGGCAAGACTGATGAAAAAGATGCTATGGTAAACTACAGTAAGCATGCAGTGATAATTCAAAGGAATGATGATGCATATAATAGATGGAATTAATGAATAATTGGTAATGCTATGGAAAAAGTGAGAGTAGAAATGTAATGGCAATAACGATAGTGATTATTCAGATAGAATGTAAACAAAGAGATAAACAAGTAAATATGATGTAGTAAAGTTACTATGATAAAGAATAATGATAGAAATATATTGATTCAGAAGGTCTAGATTACCTAGAATCGACCCTTACTGTCAATAATGCCTTGGAAAATCGTATCTAATTTACTGTATAGAAAAGTTCTAAAATAGTCCGCCTCTCGTGAGAGTAAAACCTCAAGTTACCTTGCACGTGCCTGTAAGCTTTTTAGATATCTTGCATGGGTTCTTTCTATATGATCGTGACTCTATGTCTAGAGTTGACTACAAGTGTCTATCGAATACTTGCTCATTTCATTTAATTTTAATCCAACCAATCCAACCCTTTTGGAATCAGAATCAATTTATAAGTATGCGAACAGTCTTCTATGTCTAGGGATTGTTCCATTTTAAGTAAGAAATAAGAACAATCAAATGAAACAGTAAAGTAAATTAGATATATACTCCATCCATAAAAATAGTTTAAGGTTTCATCGAAAGTAATCCCAACCCTATGAGATTTAGCTCATGGGCTGGGAAATAAAATTCCAAACCAAAATATTATCCAACATTGTGTTCTACTACTTCAATTTAATCTTTCAAAGGAAATCTAATAGAAATAGCAAAGGAACTTTGGGAAATAGCTTTTCCTTGCCTAGTCCACACTTTGATAGCACAAGTCCTGCGATGGCTAAAAAGGACTGCCTTCAACTTCCTTTCTTTTGCGCAATCAAACCCTTATTCACGCCTAAGGATCTCGCTCACTTTTTTTTTGTTATTTGTGAGGTCCACTTCATCGGCTTCTATAGATAGATTAAGCTAGGTTTGGCTAACAGCTCATGATTATCTTCTCCTCTTTTAAGGGGATTTATCTGGTACAAGTTTGAATTTGAGCTAGAACTATTGTGGGAAAAATGTTGACTTGGTCTTCCTGGCATTGCCACGACATCCGTGCTGGCAAACTATCAGCACTTTACCTTGACAAAACTCACTCCTTTATTTCCTCATTCCAAAACCTGTTCCTACCACACAAAAAACTCCACCGCAATCAATTAAAAGCACCTAATTCCAACACAGTCCAAGTCCTAATTCAATATGAAAAATGAAAATGACCTAAAATGCAACAAAATATACTTATGTACAAACAATTAGATAGGTCTAAAGGCATGAAATATAACTCTTTTTAAGAGTTATCAATAGACTTCCATCATCACACAAACTTAGGTGAGCAAACATCACCCTAAAATCAGACATTAATCTACGAATAGGAGCTTCGGTCACAATATTGGCCTTACCATGATGATACTTAATGGTGTTGTCATAGTTCTTAAGCAACTCAATCCATCTATGTTGCCTAAGGTTCAACTCCTTTTGAGTAAGGAGATACTTGAGGTTTTTGTGATCAATGTAAATGATACACCTCTCACTATAAAGATAGTGCCTCTAGACTTTCAAAAGAAAGAAAATCGTAGCCAACTCAAGATCGTGTTGCCTTCATGTTGCCTTCATGTTGCAACCTTACCATCTTGCAACAAGACACAACCCAACCCAATGTGAGAAACATCACTGTGTACAACAAACTATTTACCGGATTCAGGCTGGATCAAAATAGGTTCCTGAGACAAAATAGATTTGAGCTTCTCAAAGCTCAATTATTGCTCATCGGTCCATACAAAAGGTGTGTTCTTACACAACAACTTATGACAGAGCCACTGAAGTGCAGACAGAGGCACCAAAGTGCAAACCCGAACAAGCCTGCGTTTAAACCCTATTGGCATGCCAATCGTTCCTAATCGATTACTAAGTTCAAACGGGCACTTAGTCGGATTCTTAACATTATAACTCAGAGGCATATCCACAATATTCATACACATGCTATAAATCAATTACATTCATTTCAATATCAACAACCCATATTATATACCAACTGCGAAATACTCAATTATCATATATACTTAATTATAACCATTTTATAATATCAATTTAATATCATAATTCAATTTGGATACAATTTAACCAAATCATAATATCACAAGTTATATAAATATATAAATATATTTATCTATACTATGAACTTACTTACAATCTGCTTCAGGTTAATTCACATGAACTACTCTGTAATTTTCCCCTTTTCACGGTTATTGTATTTTTTACTCGGTTCTTGATCTATATAGTAATTAAATTCAATTTATTAAATTCACATACATTAAAAACTCAATTTAATGCATGCGACCCTTAAGTTTTCATTATTTCCACATTTTTCTTTAACTTTTACACTTCTTACAAATCAATCCCTAATCTCAAATTTTCAAATTTATCCAAATTTCACAATTCCCCAAGCCAACAAAATTTCTTCCTATGCTAGAACAGGCCAAATTATTCAAAATTCACAAAAATTCCATGAAATTTTAAATACTTTATTAATTTAATCCTTTAACTAAAACTATCAAAAACCATTTAATAACCTAATTCTAATCAACAACCAATACTTTAATTTCATCAAGAATAGCAAAGATTCATGAATGACCAAAACCAAAATCTTTAACAATCTTGAAAATGAATGTTCGGGTTAGCTGGACCTAGTTGCAACAATCTCTAAAACATAAAAATTACAAGAAATAGAGTTATATGCAAGGAGTTGATGATGAACGAACCTTCAGCTCCAAAAATGGTGTTCATTCACTCTAATTTCGGAAGACAACTTCTTCTTAGGAAGATGATGTTTTATTTTAATTAAGTTTAATTTTAATTAATTATAATTTTACCCTTATAACAAACATGCATTTTAACAATTTAAAATTCCAAAACCATCCGTCTATACTCACCATGGTTTAATTACTACCTAAGTTATCCCTCATTTAATAATTAATGCATCCAGTCATTATAATTTAATAACTAATAAGTTTTGTGTCTTTTACAATTTAGTTGTTCTTTTTCAATTAACTAACCAAGCATTAAAATTTCTTCACCAAAATTTAATACGACTCTAATGTAACTCCATAAGAATTAATTAAATAATAAAACACAATCTCACTTGTCAAAATTGTGGTTTCAAAACCACCATTCCCGACACCACTAAAAAATGGGTTGTTACAACTCTTTCCTAAGAAAACTTCATCATCAAAATTATTACCTGAAAATAGGTTTGGATACTATGATTTCATTGATTTTTCTTTTTCCCACGTAGCTTCCTCAACTCTGTGCCTATTCCACAATACTTTAACTGGCGGAACATTTTTATTTCACAACTCTTTCATTTCCTGAGATAAAATTCTCACCAGTTCTTTATTATAAGTCAAATCAGGATGTAACTCAATTTTATTTATAGTCAATACATGTGATGGATCAAAGCGGTAACGTCTGAGCATCGAAACATGAAAAATATTATGAATTCTGTCAAGTTTTAGAGGTAATGCCAAGTGATACGCTACGGGTCCAATTCTTTTTAAAAATTCGTACGGTTCGATATATCCTAAACCGAGCTTTCCTTTTCTATCGAAACACAACACTTTGGTCTAGGGCGAGACTTTCAGGAACACTTTCTCACCAATAGAAAACTCTATGTCTTTACGTTTCAAATTGGCATAAGATTTTTGTCAATCGGATGCAGCCTTCGAATTATCTCGAATAATTTAGACTTTTTCTTCAGTTTCTCGAACTAAATTAACTCCAGCTAACTTTCTTTCTTTCAATTCAGACCAAAATAACAGACTTGTACATTTACGCCTGTATAAACCTCGTGAAATCATTTTTATACTCGACTGATAACTATTATTATACACGAATTAGTTAATGAAAATATTTTTCACAGCTGCCTTCGAACTCAATAATACAACACCGTAACATATCTTCCAAAATCTGTATGGTTCTCTCAGTTTGACCATTTGTTTGCAGATGAAAAGCGGTACTAAAATTCAATAGGGAACCCAAAGCCTCATGTAGCTTACCCCAAAATCTAGAGGTAAACCTCAGATCACGATCAAATATAAGTGACAAAGGTACGCTGTGCAATCTCACAAATTTTGAAACATATAGTTCAACCAATTTCTCAGGTGAATAATTAGTTCGAATAGGTATAAAATGAACTGATTTCGTTAACCTGTCAACGATAACCCAGAAACAAAATCCATAGTGATACGCTCCCACTTCCACTCTAGAATCATCACAGGCTATAACAAACTCAACGGAACTTGATGTTCGGCTTTCACCTACTGACATTCCAAACATCTGGAAAAAAACTCCATTATTTTATGTTTCATTCAAGGAAACCAGTAACATTTTTTCATATCATTATACATTTTGGTACTCCCAGGGTGAATCAAGTAAGCACTATTGTGAGCTTCATCAACATCTCTCATTTTAACCTATAATCTTTCGGTACACACAATCGATTTCAAAATACAAAAAATCATCAACCCCGATAAAAATCAATCTTTTGACTACTTTTCACTAATTCGAGTCTCAACAACAAATCTAGATTAGTCTTCTGAAGTTCTTGAATTTTCGATAAAAATATCAGCTTTACAATCAACTCAGCCAAAATATAACCATCATGTTCTAATGTTAAGCTCGCATTCAAAGCTCTCAAGGCAAATAAAGATTTTTGGCTCAAGGCATCTGCAACAATATTAGCTTTCTCGAGATGATAATCAATTACTAAATCATAATCTTTTAGTAATTCAAGTGATACGATCTCGGTTATGGATGTCTCGAGTCGTATGTGTTGCCTAATCGTGAATTCGAGTAAGAAGTTGCTTGTCCGAGTTTCGTTTAAGATTTGTAGCAAAATAGTCGTTGTAACAGTTAAGTAAGGTTTTAAAATGAAAGATGAAAGATAGGTAATGGAATAGATAGAAGGAATCAGCTAAGGCCAAAGAAAGAACCAACAATAAAGGGATTTATTGACCCGAATCTTAACTAGGCACTTAGGGGAATTTTGGTTTGGAAATAGAAGATTAAACCTTGACCCTCTACCAAGAATGATAGGAACCAGAGGTATAGGAATGCCACACTTTAGGTACAAAGTGATAAGTTCGGGATAATAAAGAAAAGGTTCGACGCCACAAGGAATACTTATATTCGCCACCAGTCTTTAGAGAACAATGAGAGTTGAAAACAAACTCACAAAGTAATCAAAATTCATAAAGGAACAAAAGTATATTGTCTAACCCCAAAACAATTACAAAGAAAACTATTTATAGCTAAAGACTAAGCTAGCCGAACAGCCACTTGCATCCTTAAAAACTAAGCAAATGAATCTATTAAATTAGGCTAACAAGATTCAGCTGAATGTGAGCTTGAATGGACAGCTTAAAACTTAAGTAAATGTACTTAAAAAGATGAATGCATCAGAGGCCAATAGACATGTCTAGATTCGGCCTTAGTCTTGAATGAATCCTTAAATTGGCATCTTTTGGTTGAATGGTGATGGGCATTAAAGGTGGTCTTTGAACAGCCAAATGAGTGTGAAAAGTCAGCCTTGAAGAGTCTTCTAGGTGTGAACACGTTCAGCTGAATGGTCATTAGTGTGAACACCAAATGTGAACGGCATTATGCTGATTTGGGGAATGAATTCGGTCAGCTGAACATTCACTTGAAGATCCATGTATGCATCTTCAAGTTCATTGAATCTGAGGTGAATGCACCTTGCTTAATGTCTCTTCCAAATTCGGCTCACTTACACAAAAGATGAATGGAATTAAATTAATGCACATTCAGCAAGTAAAGATGAATATAACACATTAAAACCCAACAGCAGCCAAAACAATTATTCTACTCATAAATTCGGCTGAACTTGTGCATAATAAATCAGCAATAAGACACATTAATTAATCGTAACAGGACAAACACATTTAGGCTATGTAATAATTAAAACAAATTAAAAACATGCACTAAACAAACATAATTAAAATGTCCAGATTTCTTAATTAAATACTTAGTAATTATTTGAGCTAAAATAACTAAAATAACTAACTCAACTAATTAATTTATTCCAGCAAATTAAATTAAATGAACTAAAGAGCTAATAACGATCTTAATGAGCTGAATTGAGCTCGAATGAGCTAACTTGAGCTCGAATGAGCTGAACCACATGAAAAGAAGTTCGATTGAGCTAAAAATAAGGTTCATCTTGCACTTGGGGCCCTCGTGTTTAGGCCAATCTCGACGATATTGGGTTGTGTCATTATATGATGCGACCGGGATCACATCATCAAGTAACCTACGTTGATGCAAATTGAGTTTTTTCTGAGCCATTAGGTATTTCAAGCTTTTATGATAAGTAAAAGTATGACATTTCTCACCTGTAAAAACCCTATCCCGTCTCTATCATCAGATTATGGATGCGGAGCAGTATCGAACAAAACGGAAAAATAAATTTCAAAATAGAATCAATTATGCAAATTAATGTTAACATTCAATAAATTATTCTATTCATGGCAACAATACATTTATGAACCTTAAATAGGACTTATGAGGCCCTAAATACAGTTTGAAAATAATCTGGGATCAAATCGAAACAAATCAGAAAATTTCAGAAAAACATGAAAATTTTGGAAAACAGGGGCCACACGACTGTGTGGCCAGGCTGTGTCGCTCGATTGTGTGGCATAGCCCAAACTGTGTGAACATTCAAAGTCTAGACACACGGCCATGTCCTAGCCCGTGTGAGTATTTGTAATCAGGCCACACAGTCATGTCATAAGTTGTGTGTCAAATCGTGTGTATATTCAAAGTTGGGTCACACGGCCGTGTTGTAGGCCATGTGCTAGACCATACCGCAAATTGTTTTGAGACACAAGACTTTGCTACATGCTTTGTCTTAGACCGTGTGAGCCCTGTACCTAAAACATTATTGACACACTGCCGTGTAAGGTGGCCGTGTGTGGCACAGGGCCATGTGATAGCCCGTGTCCTAGGCCCTGTGCAACATAAGCTTCCCCTAAAACAAGCCATTTCAAAGCCAAATCTTGCCCAGCAAGACGCACTAATTCTAAAACCATTCACATGGTCAAAATACTCATCAACCGCACTAAAAACATACCAATTTCATCCAGCTACAAATCCAACCAATGTGCCCTTATTGACACCACATTTCAATTAACAATTAAACATGCATCTAATCTTAATAGATTCATACCATTCATCCATTCAATCATCAAGAGAAATAACAACATCATCTTCACTACTTGATACCACATAATAGCATAAGTACCATCACAACATGACTTGATCACATATTTCCAAAACAACCAAAATTTCAATTCATAAACATGACTTTACATAAACAAGCATTAGCAAACTAAGTTTAAAATAATTGCAACATTCACAAAATAACATCCTATATACATGCCACATATAACCACCAACCAAGACTTCAAAAATCTACCGATGATAGATGATGATATGTTTGAGCTCTGATGAATCGATCAATATGCTCCAAAAGTTCAAAATCTATAGAAAATAACAATAATGTAAGTAGGTGAACTACTTAGTAAATTTCCACAACTTAACAAATAACTTATCTTATTTACTTAAATGTTAATTTCACATAGGAAATACATTAATGTTATCACAACAAGTCTAACAAATTCATGTCAGAAGCATTTACCAGTATATATAATCCAATTTTGAAATTCCCCTATTTCTTAGAAATAGTTTTGTATTAATTAACTTTTCCTTTTCTGATGGATATTTATAAAAGTATTCAAAGACATGAGTCCAGAAATAGATAATGCTCGTAAGAGCTAATCAGATACAAATTAAATGTGTCAGGTTACCCATCCAGGCTAAACTAATGACATCACAGACAAACTAGCCTGCCAGGGCTAGGTATACATGTAAAACGAAGATGGATTACCAGTCTAGGCTAAATTTGAGTCACATGTACATTCGAGTTTGAAACACATGCAGGAACTTGGTTCAGATATGAAATTTAGATAGAAATCTCATGTAAGAATCTTTTACTCGATCCATTGAAATTATTCCAAAAATTTAATATAATTAACATAGATCCATTTGATTCAAAAATTTCGAAAAAATATATATGAACATCAATATCAAAATTTAGTAACGAATTATAACCAAAATAACTGTTGAAAATTACCTAGTGAGTGATTCAACAATCAGGGACTAGTTGGCGATTTTCCCTTTTCCTGATACTTCCTCCAGACGTTGAGATTCTTGATTTAGAATATAATTTAATTTAATTTAATCCATTCAAACCTCATAAATACTCAAGTTATACAGTTAAATCTATTTTTGTCACATTTACAACTTTACGATTAAACTTTCCTTTTTATACAATTTAGTCCTTAAACTTTACACTATCAAATTGAACACAAATAAGCTTAATTCAAGCTAACTAAATTTCCTATATTCCATGAAAAACCCATAAATTTCCTTATTTCACAACATTTAATAATTTAACTATCAAGTCCCTAATCATTAAAATCACTAGAACTAATTAACAAAATATCATTATTTAGCTACCAAGCTTACTAAACTATCACAAAACTTCATCAAACATATAAACTCAATAATGGAACATATCAAAACATTTGACAACTTTGCAAAATAACATCCAGATTAGTTGGACCTCATTGTAACGATCTCAAAAGCATAAAAATTACTAAAAATGGACAAAGCATTCACTCACATGCAATCAATTAAGCTTAGTCGATTCTTCAAGCTTCCATAACCATGGAGTTTCGATTTTCATAAAAATTAAAATAAGAAAGAAGATGATATATTTCATTTTTTGTTTTAGTTTAATAACATTGATTTATTAATTTACTAGTTTACCCTTAAAAATTAAGCATATTTTCCTATAAAACACTACCAAAACCACCCACTACATTTTTTAATGGAATAATTATCTTTTAAATCCTTTAATAACTCTTCCGTATCCTTTCAACATATTTAATTTATAAATACTAACTTTTGTAACTTTTATGATTTGGTCCATTTTACTCAACTAGTTAACTAAACACAAAAATTTCTTACTTGAATTTTTATACGACATTATAATAACCCTATAACTAATAAAACAATAACTCACTGATCAAAATTGTGGTTCCGAAACCATCGATTCTGGCACCACTCACAAATTATCATACTCTTTAACCCTATACGACATCATCATACTCTTTAAGTATCGGTACTTGATTGATTTTTTATTATTCCTCTCACAAATCGAGGATATATGCCAGATAAGTTTCACACCCTTTTTTGATAAACTTTTGAGCTGATAATGCCAAAATCACATTTGTCGTACAATCTGTCGCATTACCCTTTACACAAATAATTCACTATTCAGACATTTTAAACTAACTTACTTCCTTCGATGGCTTACTATTGCATCATTTTTAAAAAACCGATCCATTCCCAAAATAAGATCAAAACCTTCAAATGGTAATAGCATCAAATCAGTAGAAAATTCATAACCTCAAACTTTTAGTGGACATCAACCAAGTGGATTTGTTACCTTAACTGTATAATCAGTTGGCACAATGAGTAAATTCTTTTTGTCTACCAATGCAATGCATATATATGAGTGTGCTAACCCAGGGTCAATCAATGCATATACATCAATATCAAAAAGAGAAAAAGTATCAGTAATAACATCTGGAGTAGAAGCTTCTTCATGAGCTCTAATTGCATATGCTCTAGTAGGTGCTCTAGCTTTGGATCGTTTAGTTGTATCACCAATTTTTCCTTAACTAGTTGTAGCATTTCTACAATTTCCAAGTTGTGTACCTCTCTGCGGAGTAGCTTCAAGTATGGCAGTCTGATTTCTTGAGTCCTAATGTCATTTTGGACAATCTCTGAGAAAATGTTCAAGATATCCACATTGGAAAAAAGTTCCTAGCTTAGCTTAACATTCACCAAGATGTCTTTTACCATATTCTTCACAAACAATCTTCTTTACATTTCTCACACTACCTACACTAGCAGTCGGTGAATTAACAGACCTTAAATTACTCTATTTAGGTCTATCTTTATGAGTGAACCCTGAAGGAGAGATTGATCGATTAGCATCATTTTGGAACTTCTTCCATGGAAAAGTCTGAGCTGATCTGGACGAGTCCTCTTTTACTAAAGCCTCGACATCTCAAATCAAACTATCTTTTACATTTGCAAATTTCTTCCACTTTTTAAGCACGTTCTGAGAGCTCCACAAATTTGCATAATTTTAATGCTACAACCGACATTCAGATTTTATCATTCAACCCATCTTTAAATCTAATGCACATCCCCTCTTCATTTGATACAATAATATGGGCATACTTTCTTAACTATACAAACTCCCATTCATACTTAGCTATTGATCGATTCCCTTATTTCAATTTAAGAAACTCTGTCTCTTTCTTTTCAAGATATAATCGGCTAACTTATTTCATCTTTAATTCTGCCTAAAAGAAATCCCAGTTAATACGGTCATTAGAAATCATTATCGTTAAAGTATCCCACCATGAATATGTTTCGTCTTTTAACAACGAAACTGCACATCTTAAACAATCTTTAGGTGTACATATCATTTCCATGAATACCCTCTCCGCATTCTCTAACTAGTATTTGACTTTTGAAGGATCATCATCAACCTTACTCCCAAGTTCTTCCGCTCCACATTTTTGAATTTTACCAATCGAAAGGCAGAAAATTATAGTAGGCACATGGTTTTGAGGATATGGAGGTGTCGAAGGAGGCACAGTAGGGGGTGGAGGTTGTGCAGTCACAAGGTTGGTTCACTTAAACTCTTTAAACCATTGTTTCATCATGTCATAAAATATACTTTCCTTTTCATCACCAAAATATTATGGAATTGATGCACATTTACTTGCTTTCAAGTTGGAAGCTTGAACATTACTATCTGCTTCATTAACTACAACCCGATTTGATTTGGCTGACATTTTTTAATTATAAGAAAATACAATGTTAGAACGTATCAAAAGCATCACACTATTGCAGTCCTATGCGGCATGTATACTCTAAACTCATTACGCGCCACATTAGTCCTAAAATAACCTAAATCGTAGCTCTAATACCAGTAAATGTAACACTCTTATCCCGTCTATGTTGTTGGATTATGGTTACGAACTATTACCAAGCAAAACAAAACATTAACTTGACAAAAGAAACAATTGTACAATTAAATCTGGTCCTTAAATCGAGCCTACGGGGGCCCTAAAATTGTTTGGGAACATTCTAGCATCAAATTGAAACAAATAAAAAAATTCTGGAAAATCATGAAAATTTGGGATATAGGGGTCACACGGCTGTGTGACATAGCCTAGACCATGTGAACATTCGAAGTCTGGAAACACAGTCGTGTTCCAACTTGTGTGTCTACCCATGTGTATATTCGAAATAGGGTCTCACTGCTGTGTGTCAAACCATGTGTGTATTCGAAGTTGGGTCACATAGTCGAGTTGCAGGCCATGTACTAAACCGTGCTACATATTGACTTGAGACACACAGCCGTGTCAGAGGTCGTGGCTCAGACCATACGAAACATGCACCTAAAGTAATAAAAACACAAGGCCATGTGGGGTGACTGTGTATGGCACATAGCCATGTGACAGCCCGTGTCCTAGGCCATGTGTTCCATTTTGAACCCTTAAATCAAGTCATTTGAAGCACCAATTCTTGAACAAGAAGGCATACCGTAACTAGCCTATTTCACGTGGTTAAAAGCACATTCAAAACACCAATTAAATGTTAAATATCCATCCATCCTATGTCTAACCAATATGCATTAAAAGGCACCTCAATCCACACACCAAATTCAATTTAAGAATAAAGTTACAAATAAGAAATAAGTTTTATCATTAGTTAATCATTCATGGCCATTCATGTGACAGCCCAAAATTGACCCTAGTCGGGAAGTGGTTTCGGAACCGCTAAACCGAGTCACAATAATAATTAGATGTTATATCCTATGTTTATTTCATGTGAAAGTGCATGTGTGAAAATTTCATGCTTTGATTTTGCCAATTGTGAGTGAAATTTTGAAATGTGACTCATGTGAAAATTTTTGCAAATGCTATAGGCTAATTTGTAGTGGCCAAATAACTTATAGTATGAAATAGGTGGATTTGTATGTCAAATTTCCCACCTTAAAACAAGGTGGCCGGCCATGATGGGCATGATGAGCAATTGTGCAATTTTTTTATGGAAATTATGGCATAAGTATGGCACAAATAAAATATGTTAATTTGTGTCATAAAATGTTGGGATAAAACAAATAAAATAAGGGGCATGGGCATAAAATAATGAAAATGAGTATGGTGATACAAAAAAAAATGTGTGTGTAGTTGTTTGTCCCCCCCATTGCCGTGAGCTAAAGAAAAGAAAGGAGAGAATTTTTGTTCATCCTTTTCTCATCTTCATACTTGCCGAAACTAGAAAGAAAAACAAAGAAAAAAAAATTTCTCATCCTTTGGTTCATCCTTGGCCAATAATTTTAAGGAGGAAGGAAGAAGAAAGGTGAAGAGGTTCGGCCATGCATGTAGCTAGGCTAAGGTATGTTTGATGATGTTCCATGAGATGCATGCATGTTTTAGTTGTTAGCTTGAGTTCTACCTAGCCCATGGTCTAAATCTTGCTATGTGATGGAAATGACACTTGACCATGGATGCATCATTCTTGGTTGATGTTTGATGTGGTGGTGATGAGACATGAGGATGAGTTAAGATTCGACCTAGGTAGAGGTTGTGTTAATGCCATTGCATGCTAAATATGAAGCTTGTTAATGATGCATGTGATGATGACTTGATGATTCTTGAACCTCCTTTTTAGCATTTTTGAGTGAACACATATGTGCATTGGTTGCTAAATGGAGAAGAATCGGCTAGCAAGTTGTGTGCTAAGGCCGAATGTAACTTTTACATGTTAATGAGCAATGCATGTGTTAAATCGATGGGAAGGGAGAGGATGCTTTACTAGTGTGTATATGTGTGTATTAAGTGTTGAAATCGGCCCCAAAAATAGACATGCATATTCGGCCAAGGAGGAAAAAAATTAGCTAATATGTTGTGTTGATGCATGATTTCACATGTATGTGACTTTAATGTCTAATGTATAAATATGGGCTAAGTGCCTTGTGTTCATCTTTTCGATGCCTAAATGATGAAATCAATTTATTTGTTTAATTAAGCTCAAGAGCAAAGGGGAAATAGATCCGATAAAGGGAAGGAAAAAGTGGTCGAATAGTTAGCGGAATCGTTCGACAACACCCGAGGTAAGTTCTTGAGTAAGAGAGCTTAAATTACGATGTGATTAAATCATGTTTTAAGCAAATGAAAATCATGCTCTATGTGTGGCTATTGAGCCGAATGTGCAAGGATGATATGTGCCTTGTGTTTGAGTTTTGCAAATGAAAATGAAATACGAATGTGCCATGAATTATTGTTAGATGTGCATGATTAATTGAATGCTGTCCGGGCTAAGTCCCGAAGGCTTTGTGCTAAGTGACTATATCCGGACTAAGATCCGAAGGCATTTGTGCGAGTTATTAATTCCGGGTTAAGTCCCGAAGGCCTTTGTGCGAGATACTAATTCCGGGTTAAGTCCCGAAGGCATTCGTGCGAGTTTTAAAATCCGGGTTAAGTCCCGAAGGCATTGTATGAGTTACTATAACCGGGCTATGTCCCGAAGGCACTTGAACGAGGAGCTATATCCGGTTAAATTCCGAAGGTACGTGATTTGGAAATGAATGAGCTTGCTGTAAAATTCCAGCTAATACTCAAAAAACATCCCAATATTGGGATATGTTACGTATGTGTTGAATTTAATCGAGCCCTTACAAATAAATATTCGCTCAGTTGATGAACGAGCTACCGGCCTTCGGCTAAGTTGGTCTTTTGTGTATGTACATAAGGGTTAACGTTGTGAAGTAAGTTTGATATCGGAAAATTGTGTATTATGAAATATTCCGTTTAGCTAAATGTGTGCTATTCTTTCGTTATGCTGGAATTCCTTGCTCAAAACTTACTAAGCATAAATTGCTTACTTCGTTCCATTGCTCCTCTATTTTATAGATTTTTGGTTCTCCAGCTATCGGACTCGGGATCTTGAAGTCGAAGTCGTCCACACTATCAAAGGCTCTTTTGGGTACTCTTTTGGTTGAATTTTGATATGGCATGTTTAGGACGACCCATTGTTGTTTTTCGAGTACTTTATGTGATGTATAAGTTTTGGATAGCCATGTGAAAATGGCTTATATGTGTTTAAGTATAATGTTATAATCATTTAGTGTGGATATGCTTGACAAGGATTGGCCACGGGGATGGTTAATCACTTTCATAAATTGTGCTATGTATGCAAAAAGGGCTAGTTGAACCATGAAATAGGTAAAGCCTACCTTAAAGGTAGATGCTGACAGCATCAGTGATGTAGATTTGGAAAATCACTAAAAATAGTAGGAATGGAATTAAATAGTGAATAAATTATGTAAACAAACCTTGAAGAATCTACTTTCATAGGAAAGTAACGAAACAATCATACGGACAGTATGTTAAGAGATATTAAGGTTCTCGTGAGACAGGGTCAGAACGGGTTCTGGGTTCCTTGTTCCGACTTTGGAAATTGATTATAAATTAACCAGAGATAATTAGGAGTCATACCATATATGTATAGATTCCTCTCTGAGTCTAGTTTCTATAGAAACAAACAGCATCAGTATTGGAGCCCTGTACAAGGAGATATCCAAGTCGTAATGCGCAAAGGTCAGGGTAGTCGATTCCTGTAACATGGGAGACTTTAACTAATAAACTGTACTAATTGGCCTGATAAAAAATTCTAGAAAAAATTATGTAGATGGGCATAGGAGTCTAGTTTCAGGGAAAAATCACGAAACTGATTTTCGAGTTGTGAAGCTCAAGATATGATTTTTAAAGCGACTAGTACACAGATTGGGCAGTGTCTGGAAATTTTTCAAAGTTTGTTAACACCTCGTGTTCGACTCCGGTGTCGGACTCGGGTTCGGGGTGTTACATTTTATTGGTATCAGAGCTACGGTTTAGTCGATTCTAGGACTACCGTAATGTTTTGGGTCTAGCTATACATGCCATTTTATGTGATTACTTGATAGTGTGGTGATTTCTGACAATTGTAAATTTGTTTATTTAGAGTAATGGATCCCGATCGTGACCGAGAGGTAGCTGATGATCTTGAGAGTGTAGCGCCTGCTCCCGCACAAGGGACAGTGCCGGCAGACTCTCAACCTAATGCTAGTAATCCAAATGATGAAGCTAGACAAGCATTCTATAGCGTGATGAATGATTGGTTCAACCAATACATTCGAACTAATATGGCTGTTCCACAACCTCCATTCCCGACAAATACTACCCCCGCACCTACAATACCACCGGTAACTGACCAAATAAGGTCAAATAAGCCCCCAGTTGACAGAATCCGAAAACATGGGGCTACTGAATTTAAGGCTATGGATAGCGATGATGCCGAGCAAGCTGAATTTTGGCTGGACAACACTATCCGGGTACTCGATGAGCTATCTTGTACACCCGATGAATGTCTAAAGTGTGCTATCTCCTTGCTACGTGATTCTGCCTACTATTGGTGGAGTACTCTGACTTCTGTTGTGCCCCGAGAGCAAGAACTTGGGAGTTTTTCCAAACTGAGTTTCGGAAAAAGTATATCAGTCAGAGATTTGTTGATCAAAAACGGAAGGAATTTCTTGAGCTTAAGCAAGGCTCCATGTCGGTTACTGATTACGAGTGAAAATTTGTTAGACTTAGCAAATACACTCGGGAATGTGTTTCGTCCGAAGCTATTATGTGTAAACGCTTCGAGGATGGGCTGAATGAAGATATAAAAATGTTCGTTGGCATTCTTGAAATACGAGAGTTCGTAGTACTTGTTGAACGAGCTTGTAAAGCCGAAGAGCTTAGAAAAGAAAAGCAAAGAGTTGATGAGGGAACTGGAGAGTTTCGTAAAAGATCCTCGGGAAGGTCTCTTCAACAGACATGGAAGAGATTTCGGGATGATGCGGGCCAGTTTAGAGGCACTTCGGGCTTTTTTTTAGACGAGATCGTGATCGACCCCTTGTGGGTACACGAGGCACTTCAGTCGCCAGTGTTGGGAATGAACGTCGAGACAGAACGAAATGCCGATATTGCGGTAAATGGCATTCGGGGAGTTGTAGATTCCCTGACCGCTCCTGTTACAAATGCGGATCAGTTGACCACTTCATTAAAGATTGCCCGAGGTTGTCGGAACAGAATGTAAATCAGAGTGGGAGACCGGGTGCTACCACTGCTCGGGGTAGACCATCTGGAAATGTGAGCAATACTGGTGGTGGTCAGAGAGGATCTAGAGATGATATACCAGATCCGAAGCTCGTGCGCCTGCTAGAGCTTATGCTATACGTGCCCGCGAGGATGCTTCTTCGCCTGATGTTATTACCGGTACATTCACTCTCTTTGATACTAATGTAATTGCTTTGATTGACCCCGGTTCTACTCATTCTTACATATGTGAAACCTTAGCATCCAGTAAGACTTTACCTATTGAGTCTACTGAGTTCGTAATTCGGGTGTCAAATCCCTTGGGTCGTTACGTGCTTGTCGACAAAGTGTGTAAGAAATGTCCCCTGGAAATTCGAGGTTCCTGTTTTCCGGCGGACTTGATGCTTTTGCCGTTTGATGAATTTGATGTTATCCTTGGTTTGGATTGGTTGACCGCGCATGATGCGGTTGTGAATTGCAAGAGCAAGACTATTGATTTGAGGTGCGCAAATAACGAAGTAATCCGAATTGAGTCTGCGGACTTGGAGGGGATGCCAGCTGTAATATCAGCAATGTTGGCACAGAAATATGTAAGAAAAGGGTGCGAAGCATACCTTGCGTATGTACTTGATGACAAAGAATTAGAAAAGAAACCCGAATCTGTGCCGGTGGCTTGTGAATACCCGGATGTTTTTCCGGAAGAATTACCGGGTTTACCACCTGTTCGGGAGGTAGAGTTTGGTATCGAGCTTGTACCTGGGACTACGCCGATTTTGATAACTCCGTATCGTATGGCACCAACCGAGTTAAAGGAGTTGAAAGCTCAGTTGCAAGAATTGACAGATAGAGGTTTCGCTCGACCAAGTTTCTCACCTTGGGGTGCACCAGTATTGTTCGTGAAAAAGAAGGACGGAACCATGAGGTTGTGCATTGACTATCGTCAACTGAATAAAGTGACGATAAAGAACAAATATCCATTGCCGCGCATCGATGATTTGTTCGACCAACTGAAGGGAGCCTCAGTGTTCTCAAAAATAGATTTGAGATCGGGCTATTATCAATTGCGAATTCGAGATTCAGATATACCCAAAACTGCCTTCAGAACGAGATATGGTCACTACGAATTCTTAGTGATGCCGTTTGGGCTCACTAATGCCCCTGCGGTATTTATGGATTTGATGAATCGGATCTTCAGACCATATTTGGATCGGTTCGTAGTTGTGTTCATTGATGACATTTTGGTCTATTCAAGAGATGAGACCGAACATGCTGAGCATCTGAGGCTAGTGCTGCAAATTTTGCGGGATAAGCAGTTATATGCTAAGTTCAGTAAGTGTGAGTTCTGGTTAAGAGAGGTTAGCTTCTTGGGTCATGTGGTATTCGCGTCGGGTATTCGAGTTGACCCGAACAAAATTTCAGCCATACTTGACTGGAAACCTCCGGGAAATACTACTGAAGTTCGGAGCTTCTTGGGGCTCGCCGGTTATTACCGACGATTTGTGAAAGGTTTCTCGATGATAGCCACACCAATGACGAAGCTACTTCAAAAGGATGTTAAGTTCGAGTGGACGGAGAAATGTCAGAAAAGTTTCGACCAACTGAAAACTCATTTGACTGAAGCTACAATTTTGGTGCAACCCGAATCAGGTAAAGAGTTTGTCATTTATAGTGACGCATCCCTACTTGGGTTGGGTTGCGTATTGATGCAAGAAGGTCGAGTCGTGGCCTATGCGTCGAGACAATTGAAGCCACACGAGAGGAATTATCCGACCCATGATCTCGAACTAGCTGCCATCGTGTTTGCTTTAAAAATATGGCGACATTATTTGTTTGGTGAGAAGTGCCATGTATTTTCGGATCACAAAAGTCTCAAATATTTGATGACTCAACGAGACTTGAATCTGCGACAAAGACGTTGGCTTGAGTTGTTGAAAGATTACGAGCTTGTCATTGATTACCACCCGGGAAAGGCTAACGTGGTTGCGGACGCCTTAAGCCGGAAGTCATTGTTTGCTTTACGAGCGATGAACGTGCATTTGTCTGTTCTACCAGGCAATGTGTTAGTAGCTGAATTAAAAGCTAAACCATTATTGACTCACCAAATTCGTGAAGCTCAGAAAGTCGATGATGAATTGGTTGCAAAACGGGCTAAGTGTGTTCCGAACGAGGAATCGGAGTTTCAAATTGATGATGATGATTGTTTGAGGTTCAGAAATCGTTTGTGTGTTCCAAGGAATTCGGAACTCATTTCGATGATTCTGAACGAAGCCCATTGTAGCCGAATGTCAATTCACCCGGGGAGTACGAAAATGTACAACGATTTGAAACGTCAATTTTGGTGGCATGGTATGAAACGGGACATCTCCGACTTTGTTTCGAGATGTTTGATATGTCAACAAGTGAAAGCGGAACATCAAGTGCCTTCAGGATTACTCCAGCCGATCATGATACCCGAGTGGAAGTGGGATCGAGTCACAATGGACTTTGTGTCTGGACTGCCATTGTCAGCAAGTAAGAAGGATGCGATTTGGGTTGTTGTTGATAGGCTGACTAAGTCGGCTCATTTCATCCCCGTACGTACGGATTTTTCATTGGATAAACTAGCTGAATTGTAAGTTTCTCAAATTGTGAGATTACACCGGGTACCTGTTTCTATCGTGTCGGATAGAGATCCGAGATTCATCTCACGATTTTGGAAGAAATTGCAAGAAGCTCTGGGTACCAAGCTGCATTTTAGCACTGCTTTTCACCCCCAAACCGATGGTCAATTCGAGCGGATAATTCAGATACTTGAGGATATGTTGAGATGTTGCATCCTCGAGTTCAGTAGCTCATGGGAACGGTATTTACCTTTGATTGAATTCGCTTACAACAATAGTTTTCAATCAAGTGTTAAGATGGCACCTTACGAGGCTTTGTACGGTCGTAAATGCCGTACACCATTGTTTTGGACCGAGCTCGGTGAAAGTAAAATTTTCGGAGTTGATTTGATTAAAGATGCTGAACAGAAAGTAAAGGTAATCCGTGAAAGTCTGAAGGTAGCCACAGATCGTCAGAAGTCGTACGCGGATTTGAAACGAAAAGACATCGAGTATCAGGTGGGAGACAAAGTGTTCCTTAAGGTTTCACCTTGGAAAAAGATACTCAGGTTTGGCCGTAAGGGCAAGTTGAACCCAAGATTCATTGGGCCGTACGAAATCTCCGAACGAGTTGGTCCGGTTGCGTATAGATTGATTTTGCCCCCTGAGCTTGAAAAGATTCACGACGTCTTTCATGTTTCGATGCTTCGACGCTATCGATCTGATCCATCGCACATAATTAGCCCATCAGAGGTTGAAATTCAAGACGATATGAGCTATGAAGAAGAACCGATGCGTATCCTAGCTCGTGAAGTGAAAGAGTTGCGAAACAAAAGAGTTCCGCTAGTAAAGGTGTTATGGCTCAAACACGGGATCGAGGAAGCTACTTGGGAGACCGAGAGCTCGATGAAAGAGCGATACCCAAACCTATTCACCGGTAAGATTTTCGGGGACGAAAATTTCTTAAGTGGGGGAGAGTTGTGACAGCCCAAAATTGACCCTAGTCGGGAAGTGGTTTCGGGACCGCTAAACCGAGTCACAATAATAATTAGATGTTATATCCTATGTTTATTTCATGTGAAAGTGCATGTGTGAAAATTTCATGCTTTGATTTTGCCAATTGTGAGTGAAATTTTGAAATGTGACTCATGTGAAAATTTTTGCAAATGCTATAGGCTAATTTGTAGTGGCCAAATAACTTATAGTATGAAATAGGTGGATTTGCATGTCAAATTTCCCACCTTAAAACAAGGTGGCCGGCCATGATGGGCATGATGAGCAATTGTGCAATTTTTTTTATGGAAATTATGGCATAAGTATGGCACAAATAAAATATGTTAATTTGTGTCATAAAATGTTGGGATAAAACAAATAAAATAAGGGGCATGGGCATAAAATAATGAAAAGGAGTATGGTGAATACAAAAAAAAAATGTGTGTGTAGTTGTTTGTCCCCCCATTGCCGTGAGCTAAAGAAAAGAAAGGAGAGAATTTTTGTTCATCCTTTTCTCATCTTCATACTTGCCGAAACTAGAAAGAAAAACAAAGAAAAAAAAATTTCTCATCCTTTGGTTCATCCTTGGCCAATAATTTTAAGGAGGAAGGAAGAAGAAAGGTGAAGAGGTTCGGCCATGCATGTAGCTAGGCTAAGGTATGTTTGATGATGTTCCATGAGATGCATGCATGTTTTAGTTGTTAGCTTGAGTTCTACCTAGCCCATGGTCTAAATCTTGCTATGTGATGGAAATGACACTTGACCATGGATGCATCATTCTTGGTTGATGTTTGATGTGGTGGTGATGAGACATGAGGATGAGTTAAGATTCGACCTAGGTAGAGGTTGTGTTAATGCCATTGCATGCTAAATAGGAAGCTTGTTAATGATGCATGTGATGATGACTTGATGATTCTTGAACCTCCTTTTTAGCATTTTTGAGTGAACACATATGTGCATTGGTTGCTAAATGGAGAAGAATCGGCTAGCAAGTTGTGTGCTAAGGCCGAATGTAACTTTTACATGTTAATGAGCAATGCATGTGTTAAATCGATGGGAAGGGAGAGGATGCTTTACTAGTGTGTATATGTGTGTATTAAGTGTTGAAATCGGCCCCAAAAATAGACATGCATATTCGGCCAAGGAGGAAAAAAATTAGCTAATATGTTGTGTTGATGCATGATTTCACATGTATGTGACTTTAATGTCTAATGTATAAATATGGGCTAAGTGCCTTGTGTTCATCTTTTCGATGCCTAAATGATGAAATCAATTTATTTGTTTAATTAAGCTCAAGAGCAAAGGGGAAATAGATCCGATAAAGGGAAGGAAAAAGTGGTCGAATAGTTAGCGGAATCGTTCGACAACACCCGAGGTAAGTTCTTGAGTAAGAGAGCTTAAATTACGATGTGATTAAATCATGTTTTAAGCAAATGAAAATCATGCTCTATGTGTGGCTATTGAGCCGAATGTGCAAGGATGATATGTGCCTTGTGTTTGAGTTTTGCAAATGAAAATGAAATACGAATGTGCCATGAATTATTGTTAGATGTGCATGATTAATTGAATGCTGTCCGGGCTAAGTCCCGAAGGCTTTGTGCTAAGTGACTATATCCGGACTAAGATCCGAAGGCATTTGTGCGAGTTATTAATTCCGGGTTAAGTCCCGAAGGCCTTTGTGCGAGATACTAATTCCGGGTTAAGTCCCGAAGGCATTCGTGCGAGTTTTAAAATCCGGGTTAAGTCCCGAAGGCATTGTATGAGTTACTATAACCGGGCTATGTCCCGAAGGCACTTGAACGAGGAGCTATATCCGGTTAAATTCCGAAGGTACGTGATTTGGAAATGAATGAGCTTGCTGTAAAATTCCAGCTAATACTCGAAAAACATCCCAATATTGGGATATGTTACGTATGTGTTGAATTTAATCGAGCCCTTACAAATAAATATTCGCTCAGTTGATGAACGAGCTACCGGCCTTCGGCTAAGTTGGTCTTTTGTGTATGTACATAAGGGTTAACGTTGTGAAGTAAGTTTGATATCGGAAAATTGTGTATTATGAAATATTCCGTTTAGCTAAATGTGTGCTATTCTTTCGTTATGCTGGAATTCCTTGCTCAAAACTTACTAAGCATAAATTGCTTACTTCGTTCCATTGCTCCTCTATTTTATAGATTTTTGGTTCTCCAGCTATCGGACTCGGGATCTTGAAGTCGAAGTCGTCCACACTATCAAAGGCTCTTTTGGGTACTCTTTTGGTTGAATTTTGATATGGCATGTTTAGGACGACCCATTGTTGTTTTTCGAGTACTTTATGTGATGTATAAGTTTTGGATAGCCATGTGAAAATGGCTTATATGTGTTTAAGTATAATGTTATAATCATTTAGTGTGGATATGCTTGACAAGGATTGGCCACGGGGATGGTTAATCACTTTCATAAATTGTGCTATGTATGCAAAAAGGGCTAGTTGAACCATGAAATAGGTAAAGCCTACCTTAAAGGTAGATGCTGACAGCATCAGTGACGTAGATTTGGAAAATCACTAAAAATAGTAGGAATGGAATTAAATAGTGAATAAATTATGTAAACAAACCTTGAAGAATTTACTTTCATAGGAAAGTAACGAAACAATCATACGGACAGTATGTTAAGAGATATTAAGGTTCTCGTGAGACAGGGTCAGAACGGGTTCTGGGTTCCTTGTTCCGACTTTGGAAATTGATTATAAATTAACCAGAGATAATTAGGAGTCATACCATATATGTATAGATTCCTCTCTGAGTCTAGTTTCTATAGAAACAAACAGCATCAGCATTGGAGCCCTGTACAAGGAGATATCCAAGTCGTAATGCGCAAAGGTCAGGGTAGTCGATTCCTGTAACATGGGAGACTTTAACTAATAAACTGTACTAATTGGCCCGATCAAAAATTCTAGAAAAAATTATGTAGATGGGCATAGGAGTCTAGTTTCAGGGAAAAATCACGAAACTGATTTTCGAGTTGTGAAGCTCAAGATATGATTTTTAAAGCGACTAGTACACAGATTGGGCAGTGTCTGGAAATTTTTCAAAGTTTGTTAACACCTCGTGTTCGACTCCGGTGTCGGACTCGGGTTCGGGGTGTTACAATTCACAACAAAACTACCCTTTCAAAACATTACCACTTAGCATATATATATATAGGGCACTAAAGAGCAACTTGACAAAAATCAACACAAGTAACTTTCAAATTCAACCACATTAACTAGTTATAACAAGTTTACTTAACAATTTACATACCAACAACTTAACACCTATATACATGCCACATCCCAAAAAGAGAAACAAAAACTACCAAAAAGGCTGGATAGTGTGTTCTCCATAATGATCCATCTAGTCAATCTGAAAAATGCCAACTACAAAAGAGACAAATGAAATAAATAAGCTTAAGAAGCCTAATAACATCATAGCATATATACCATTTTAACTTACCTGAACCAATATAGATAAAAAAGAAGATAAAATTTCTAATTCATGATATCCAAATGCAAGATCACACTGCATATATAATCATTTACATCTATAACAACCCATTTTTTAGTGGTGTCAGAAATAGTGATTTTGGGGCCACCGAATCCGACGAGTAAGTTTGTAAATATTATTATTTAATATTTACGAGTTAATTGTGACTTAGAAAGGTTTTTGATTTGATAATTTATGTTATTTAAGCGATTTATTAAGTTCAAATTGTAAGACCTTAAGGTTAAGTGTGATTAAGATGGTATTAAAGTTTTGCTGAAAAATTTTAACATTTCGATTGTTACTTAATTAAAAATGACTAAATCGTAAAATTTGAAAAAGTCAATCACTATTAGTTTAAAGGTGTTAATTGATTAAAGAATTATAATTGGATGGCCTTATTGTGTAAACTAGCCATCCTAAAGATAATGGGATAGTTGGATGCTTTAATTTCTTTTAATTGTGATGTTTTATATGTTATTTATTTAATATAATAAAATAAAATTAAAGGTAAATAAAATCAAGAAAACAAAGGTTTTCCTCCCCATTTGTTCTTCACCATCGAATATTGCCATGGAAAAAGAATGGGAGAAGCTTTAAGCTTTGGCCTTCCTTTGGATGGTGCATGTAAGCCTGTTTTAGCCCCGTTTCTTTTAATTTTTATGTTTTTGAGATCGTTGCAACTAGGTCCAGCTAGCTCGTACCTTCGATTTTGAAATTGTTAATTGAATGTTCCCATTGATGAATCTTGTGATTTTTTTATGTTAGATGATGAATTTGGAATGTTGATTGATAATTCAAAGTATTTTCTTAAGTGATTTTTGATGAATTTTCTGATTAGGGACTAAATTGCTAAAATAGTAAAATTTTAAGGATTTGATGTGAAATTGTTGCAATTATAGGGTGCTATGGGTGCCTTGAATAATTGGCTGTTATAATTTGGCAATAAAAATGGTTAACTTGCATGTTTTCGGCTTAGGGACTAAATTGAATAAAAGTAAATCTTTAAGGGCAATTTTGTAAAAATGTCAAAGATGAATAAATTGCATAAAATACATTTTTTACTGTTTAAATTAATAGATTGAATGAAATTATTAATTTAGATTAATATCGAATGGAAAATCGAGGAGAATGAAAAATTACCAAAAAGCCATCGTACTTTGATATTTCTGCATTTTAGCCAGGTAAGTACATATGAACTAAATTCTGTATAATGTTGATAAAAATGAATGTTAGTATATGATTCTATTGTGATTGAGTCATTATATACATGTTATTATGCAATTTATCTTGTCAAGAAACGATAAAAATTCAACGGTGTATTGGGAATCATCGACCAATGAAAAAGGAGAGCTTCAGCAATCAAATATGAAAAGGTATAGCTTCGACTATCGATTATGAAAAGGGATGGTGACGACCATCAATTATGAAAAGGGATGGTGACGACCATCAACTATGAAAACGGATAGTGATGACGACCATCGATTAATGAAAAGGGATGGTTCTTACCATCAAATATGAAAAGGGACTGTTAAAGTTCCGTTAAGAAATTTTAATGCTTAGATAGTTAATTAATTAAAAAAGACTAAATCGTAAAGGATGTAAAATTTAGACACTATTAGATTTGAATGATTAAATGGCTTAATGAATAAAAGTAAATGGACTTAAATGGTAAATAAACCATTTAAGAAGTTAGTGGACAAATATGGATGGATTTGGTGTTTTATTGAATTATTAACCAAGGTTTAAATGGTAATTTGATAAATTAAATTAAATTAAATAAAAAAAAGTTTTCTATCATGTTTTCTAATTCTTTGTTTCACCAATTTGTGGAGAAGAAAGCCATGTTAAAGACTTTGAAGCTTCAACCAAGCTTCAATGTATGCATGTAAGTCTTTTTTGAACCTGTTTCTCGTAATTTTTATGTTTTTAAGATCGTTGCAACTAGGTCCAACTAGCTCGTACCATCATTTTTTAAATTTCTAAAGATTTTGAATGTTGCATTGATCAATATTTTTTATTTTAGATGTTAAGTGATGAATTTGAGGTATTAGTTGTTATATATAAGTATTTTGTTAAGTGATTTTGATGAATTTAACGATTAGGATTAAATTATTGAAATAGTAAAAATACAAGGACTTGGTGTGAAATTGTTACAACTATGGGCTGTATTGGATGCTATTAACATTTGAATAGTATGAATTTTAAATAAAATTGGTTTATTTGCATGATTAGAACATAGGGACTAAATTGAATAAAAATGAAAAGTTAAGGGTAATTTTGTAAAAATGTAAAAATGACTAAATTTTATAAAATGAATTAGTTTTCCTATCTAAATTAATGAATTGAATGAAATTATTAATTTAGATCAAGAACGAGTGAAAAATCGAGGAGAAGAGAAAATTACCAGATAGCCCATGTACTTAGTCATTACTGCAATTTAGCCAGGTAAGTTCGTATGTTTAAATAACATTTTAATGTTATTTGATTTATATGGTATTATGCTATTCATCATATCATGTTACGACAGAAATCCAACGACATTTGGACGACTATCGAGCCCCGTTTAAACCTTAGGAATATATAAGATACAAATGATATGCCATTGGGATTACCATGTTTCGGGTGCTGGTCTTGAATGTCCTACCGATGGTTGAGGTCCAATATTTGTTGCGGATGCTCGTCAGCTTGTGTGGGTGGCACCATGTAGCTTACATTTTGACAGTCAGCTTGTGTGAGCAAACCCATTTTATGGCTTGAGTGAGCATCTATGTAAAGGAAAAGGAATGGTTTCGACCATATGTTTAGCACACATTATGTGAGCTTTCCCGCATGAAAAGGGAAGGGACGGTAAGTGTTCCAATTGACTATGTTACGAACTTATGGAGAGGTATGAAATGATAATGATCAATGAGTGTATATCTATGTTTATGGAAAGTATGAATTCAATGGTATTATGTTCATATAAATCTACCTTACCATGTGATAATTCAATTGGGTTATGTGTTAAAGCACTAACATGTGTTGTTGATGATGCTTAGGCTTGTGTCAAACTTATGGTTGGGTTATATCATGCGTAATCTTAATGATATACATTAAAATGGTAAGTGTCCAAATGGAAATATGCTTATGTGCATAAAAAGGGTGTATGAATTAAAATATATATTTTCTTATGAAATGGATTGTCATGTGTTTGATCCCAAATGAGTTATGTGTAAATGTACTAACTTATGTATTGATGATGATGTTTAGGCTTGTGTCAAGCTTGTGATTATGGTTGATGTTTATGATTATATCTTATATTATGCAAATGAAACGAGTAAGAAATGGCAATGAAATGGTAAGTTCATAAGTGAGATGTAATATGAAAATTAAAGGATTGGTGAGTTGAATGACGTAATTATATGTGAGAAATTTACTTATGCTATGGATGAATTTACCTATACCATGAATAAATACACTAATCTATGAATTGATAATGTTATTTAAGCTTATTCAAAGTAAATGGAATGGCAAGTAGGTAAAAGGAATGGTTCATCATCTTAATAAAAGGTTGACGATTATGTAATACAACTTAATAGATCTTATCATGTTATGAATGGAAAGTATACGTGATGTTGAGGGATTTACTCATTTATGAGTGAATGGTTACGTAGTTTTATAAATCTTATGGCATTGGTATAGGTTTATAATTATCTTACAAAGTTTATCATTGAAATGGAATATTATGTTTGAAGTTTATATGAGCTTACTAAGCATTCATTGCTTATGTAGTTATTTTCCTTACTTTACAAATCATCGGAAGCTTGATTGGTTTGGAAGCTCGTCAGATATCTATCACACTATCCAACGATGATATCGGTAATTTTGGTGTTTTAGCTAAGGTTATAATGGAATGTATAGGGTGATATGTGTTTGTATCTAATTGAATGTTAGTTGATGATATTGTCATGTATAAGTTGTTTTGGTACCATTTGATATTAGTTGGTTAGTGTCATTTTGGTACTTATTGATGCCTTTCTAGTATGTGTTAGTTTGGCAATGTGTTGATGCATGTTTGGCTCGCCAAAGTGGTATGTGATGAATTGATCTCAATATGGTCAAGTTATGGTATGTTTTGGAAGTGGCATTGATCTAGATGTTATGAATGAAATGTGGTTAATTATATACATATTTTTAGGTAATTTTGAATGTTATGATTGAGGTGCCTATATGGCATATTGGTTGTATGGAATTTGATCATTTGAATTGGTCACTTTAATGCATGTTTTGGTATGTTTTGATTGCCTTGGTTAAGGTTGCAAATGGCTTGTAGGTACATGCTTGAAATGGATGAAGGAAATGGCTTGATTTTGGCCAATTTCTTGTCCACATGGCGTAAGACACGGGCGTGTGTCTCAGCCGTGTGTCCCCTGTAAGTTTTAAAGGTTGCAAATCAAGCAGTTACATGGCCTAGCACACGGCCTGACACACGGGCGTGTGAGGCCATTTCGAGTGTTACACAACCTGGCACACAGGCATGTGGCTTGGCAGTGTGACCCGACTCAGAGAGTTACACAGGCACGAACACGGGTTAGGAGATGGCCGTGTGTACCTATTTTGATAATTACATGGCCTGAGACACGGGTGTGTGTCTCAGCCGTGTGAGTCACACGGCTATGTGAACACTACAGTTTTAAATTTTCTAACTTTTCCCTCAATGTTTCAAAGGTTTTTCATTTAGTCCTGAATTGTTTCTATAGTGTTTCTAAGACCTCAAGGGCTCAATTAAGGGACAAATTTGTAAGTTGTATGTTTGTATGTCACGATTATTCGGTAATGCTCCGTAACCCTATTCTAGCGATGGATACAAGTTACATACATGCCCATGTGCCACACGGTTGTGTCACACGCCTGTGTGCCAGGCCATGTAACTCACTGACTTGAACCTGAAGAAATTCTTAGATGACGCATGGGTCTGTCACACGCCTGTGTCCCAAGCCGAGTGAGCCCAAAATTTTCCTAAAATCAGACCATTTCATACCTAAGTCATGCATAACCATTAAACATGTTTAGGCATACTATCAAGGTTTTAAAACACCACACAAACATGCATAAGCATGTCATTTCAAACATCCAAAAACACCTAACCAATATGCCATTCAAAGGCACCACAATGATATCAAAACATTACTTGCCAAAACTAGTCAATAGTTCCTTATTTCAAGCATTTCAACTTAGTTCTTTTACCTACCAAACATATCATAAATGACCATTACATGTCCATAAAAGTCAAATCCCAAACCATCATTTACATACCAAAAAAGAGCCATATATGCAAGTATTTAAGGATGATCAAAATGATCTAACTTTAAACAAGCATTAAAGTTCATAATGTTTCAAACTTAAACATTATAAGTATAACCATACCAAATCACCACTTACACATTTGCAAAACATCATAATACTAAAGGCTTCTTCTATTACATGCCATTTTAACAAACTTGAAACAAGTACAAAATGACTATCAAGGTATAGATGATAGTGTGTGAGCTTCCAAGCCAATCCAATTGATGCAACGATTCGAAGAGTCCTACAAGATCAAATCAAATAAATAAGCACGAAGAAGCTTAGTACGTTCGATAAGTAAACTCATTTGCTATCAAATACCATATTTCCAAAGGACTTTAACCTTTATTATACCCACAATAAGCTTGAATAACACTGGCACTAAGCCTGAATAACACCAGCACTAAGCTTGCTAGACTCTAAGCCTGAACAACACCGGCACTAAGCCTGAATAGCACTGGCACTAAGCCTGCTAGGCACTAAGCCTGAATAATAGTATGATTCAATACTTAAACATCAATACATAACATAATTTAAAGATTAAATCACTAACAAGGAATTTAATTCAACTATACATAAACATAAAACGAACTTACAAGGCTAGTTTGCAGTAATCGCAAAAACACAGGAACTACTCTGAATCTTTCCTTTCCCACGATCGTCAACACGCTCATGATCTAAACTAATAGTTTCATTCAATTAATTACTTCTCAACTTCAATTCAATCCTTAATTCATTTTTATGTAAAATTATGAATTTACCCTTAACATTTTAATTTTTCACAATTTAGTGCTTAAGCTCATAACCTAGAATTTAACTATTTCAACAAAAATCCAAATTAACTAATGTTACAATGAACCTTGAAATAATCCATATTTACCATCATTTCATAATAAAACCTATAGATTTACACATTTAAAAATTTAATCTCTAATTCCACAATTCCTAAAAAATCACTTAACAAAACTTGTTTATTTTTCAACAAGGATTCATAATCTATCAACTAACATCAAAATTAATTCAAAAACATTCATGGAAAGTCCTTCAAACTTTTACAGTTTTGCAAATTAACTCCCGAGCTAGCTAGACTAAGCTAAAACGGTCTTAAAAACATAAAAATAATTAAAAACGAGACAGTTATACATACCATGCACAAGAACATGGTTAGCTGAATGCTCCAAGCTCCTTTAATGGTGTTTTTAGGTTTTTGAGCGAAAGAATGAGAAAGATAATACTTATTTCATATTTTCTTTATTTAATTTTCATTTAATTATTAAATAACCATATTAACCTTTAAAAACTAATAAAATTTCATTAAAACCTTGCCCATGCACATCCACTAACACATTAAATGATATATTTACCACTCAAGTCCTTTAGTTTAAGGTTTCATAGCCATTTAGCCCTTTTAACTGCTAGAACTCAATTTTTACACCTTTTACGAATTAGTCCTTGTTACTTAATTAACTATGTAAACTTCAAAATTTCTTAACGAAATTTGAATACGACATTCATATAATCTTGTAGAAACTAAATAAATAATAAAATAAATAAATAATAATTCACTCGTCAAAATTGTGGTTTCAAAACCACTATTTCTGACACCACTGAAAAATGTGTTGTTACAATTCTTACCCGTAAGGCCCGATAAACCTCAGGCTCAACTTTCCCTTTTTGTTGAAACGAGCACCTTCTTCCATGGTGGGATTTTTAAGAATACTCGATCTCCAATAAAAAAACTCTATATCTTTTCATTTCAAATCAGCATATGACTTCTAATCATCCGATGCTGCTTTTAAACTATCCTAAATTACACAGATTTTGTCTTCAGTCTCACGAATCAAGTCTATACCAACTAGCTTGGATTCACTTAACTCTGACCAATACAATGGTCTTCTACACTTTCTTCCATATAAGGCCTCCAGCGGTGCCATCTTAATACTGGATTGATAGTTGTTATTATACGCAAAAACCTCTCTCAGCTATCTTCGAACTCAAGAACACAGCAACGTAACATATCTTCCAAAATTTGAATTACCTATTCTGATTGCCCATCTGTCTGAGGGTATTACACTGTACTAAAATTAAGTTTAGTGCCAAGAGCCTCATGAAGCTTACCCCAAAATCTTGAGGTGAATCTCATATCTCTGTCAGAAATGATCGATAATGGAACTCTGTGCAATCTGATAATCTCAAATACATACAACTCTGCTAACTTCTCTAGTCAATAATCAATACGTACTGAAGTGAATGAGCGGATTTCATAAGTCTATCAACCATAATCCAGATAGAGTATTTTTTCCTCGGTGACATGGTAAACCTAATACAAAATCAACCGAAACCCTCTACCATTTCCATTCAGGAATAATGACAAGCTGTAATAATCCTAACGTTACTTGATGATCAGCCTTTTCTTGTTGGAAAACCAGGAATCTAGTCACAAATTCAAAAATCTCACGCTTCATACCTGGTCACCAATACATTTTCTTTATGTCATTAAACATCTTCATGCTACCTGGATGAATGGAGTATGTGGTGCTATGAGCTTTCAAAAAAATATCTTGTTGTAAATCAGAATTATTTAGAATACACAGTTGATTACAAAAATACATCATACCATTGTAGTTTGTGGTGAATCCTGTAGTCGAATCACTTTGGATCATATCTCGTTTGGCTACTAAATCCGGGTCATCACTTTGCAATTCCCGAATTCATTAAAGAAAAAATTACCTAGCCAGAAGCTCAGTTATAACAGAACCATCAGTCTCCAAGGGTAAACGTGCTTTCATTGTTCTTAAAGCAAACTATGATTTACGACTTAAAGCATTTGCCACAACATTTCTTACTAGGATGGTAATCAATCACGAGGTATAATCCTTCAATAGCTCTAACCACCGTTGATGTCTGAGATTTAGTTCCTTCTGTGTCATCAAGTACTTCAAACTTTTATGATCTGTAAATATGTGATGCTTTTCATCGTAAAGGTAATGGCGCCAAATTTTTAGAGGAAAAACAATGGTGGCTAACTCTAAGTCATGTGTCGGGTAATTCCTCTTACGAGGTTTCAACTGACGAGAAGCATAAGCTAATACTTTTCAACCTGCATCAGTACACACCCCAATCCACTAAATGAAGCATCACTGTAAACAATAAATTTCTTTCCAGACTCAGGTTGTATCAAAACCAAAACTTCCGTCCACATTCTTTTTAACTGATCAAAACTCAGCTGACACTTGTCTAACCAAACAAATTGAACATTCTTCTATAGTAACTTAGTCATTGGCAGGGCTATTAAATTTTTTTAAAAAAAACGACGATAGTAACCCGTGAGTCCCAAAAAACTACATACTTTAGAAACATTCTTTGGAGCTTTCCAATTTATAATGGAAGAGATCTTATTCAGATCCACACGTATACCTTCCGCAGAAATCACGTGTCCAAGGAATCCAACTTCCTGCAACTAAAACTCGCATTTATTGAATTTTGCATACAACTGCTCTTCACACAAGGTCTGCAGTATCGCTCTCGTAACACCCCGAATTTTGGGCCTAGAAGAAATAGGTTTTGAACAAGGGAACAGTTAGGAGACTGCACATAAATATTTAGTTGTGCAAGAAGGTGACATAAGTGAATGTTTGCTTCAGTGGTTAAGTGATTTAGGAGTGTTTGGAAGTGTCTAAGAAGTCAGGGGCTCAAGCCTTGACTTATGTATGTAAAATTTTTATTTTAAGTAAATAAAATCCTTGGATCTATATAGTAGGTTCTTAAATTATTTTGGTTAAGATATGATACAAAGGAGTTGTTAGTCTAGTGGTAAGGGGCGTGTGGAGTGTACATGGGGTCTAAGGTTCGAGTGGTGGCGCACCAAAAAGGGAGTATTTATTTTGCTGCCTAATTCGTGTGGGTGGTAGAGTTGGATTGAAATACTTCCAAATAGAGTTTGAACTGGTCATAGAGAGAATTGAGGAGGGATATTTGGAGAGATTTGAGGAGAGAATATTAGGATTTGGGGAGGTTGTTGTTGTCGAGAGCTATATATCATCTCATTTGTTCCTTGTTCTCGATGGGAGATCGGCAAGGTTTTCAAGGTTTTTTCACTTTCTCCAACCTGCATTGCTACCATTCTAACTGGTGGTGGTCGAGGTTGATTGGCACATTGCCTAGGAACTAAGGGTGAAATGATCATTGATTTTTGGAATAAGAGTGTTCGAAACAAAGGGAATCTGCAAATCGCATTAGGTGGGTAACCACCCCACTGTAACTATAAAACGGCAAAAGCCGAAAACCCGAAATACAACGTTGAGACCACACAAGTGTGTGATTGCTCGTTTGGAAAGCCAAACCTACGAATCATGGGCGATAAACAATAGAGGCCTCCATGAGCATTTTCATAGGCTTAGGCCGTAATGGGCTACGTTGGGCCAAAATGGGCCTTGTGGGCTCAATGGGCTTGTGGGCCGCACACGAATGAAATACACTATTTGTGGAAAATTTTGGACTGGGTTGTGTAGATCTCATAACCGTGTCAAAAACTTAGCAGAACGGGCCGCAACAGCGTGTGGGCCCACTTGGGCCGAGTAATGGGCCTTTGGCCCATTTTCACTATTATGACCATTTAGGTTACCTAAGTCGCTCGAGGCAACTGTGGACCTTTTGAGAGGTTGATATCTACACCGAGACCCGAAAATAGGTAAAATGGCCAAAATACTTCTATAAGATAAATGACCAAAATACCCCTATAGGGAAAACTGTCTGAAATACCCCTATAGTGTAGAATGACCGTAACACCCCTGTAGGGTAAAATAACCGTAATGCCCTGGTGGGTAAATGACTATTTTTCCTCCTCAAGGTCAAATGATTGTTTTGTTTGTGGTTAAATGACTGATTTTTTGTGTTTGGTATGACTGATTTGTCTGTGATTTGAATGATTGATTCTGAGCATGGCATTCTGCATGCACAACATACTGCATGGGGTTGGGATACTGTTATGGAGGAAGTACTGTACTAGTGGCTCTGCCACAATCACTGTTACTGGTGGCTTGGCCACATATACTGTTGATGGCAACTTTGCTACGATGCTACTGATGGCTTTGTTCCGGTCATAGTACTGTTACTAATGGCTTTGTGTCAATCATATTACTGTTACTGGTGGCTATGTGCCGATCATTTCACTATTACTGATGGCTATGTGTCGATAATATCACTGCTACTATGGCTTTGTACCGATCATGTTACCGTTGCTGATGGCTGTGTGCCAATCATATCACTGCTACTGATGGCTTTGTGCCAATCATATTACTGTACTTATGGCTTGTAGCCATTCAGTTTATAGCTTATAGCTATCTTGTTTACGGCTCTTAGCCATTCTGACTACTAATAGCTCTACTACATTATTACTACTGGCACCTATGCTGCGATATTGGTGTGAGGGTTGGGTGGGTCGACTCTGTCCCCACATGGTGTGTTGGGTTGGTACGGGTGGTGTGCTAGCTGGATTGGGATAGGTTTGCATACTTACACCATACTGATACTGTATCGGGCTTAGGCTCTCCCTGTTTTTAAATTGGGCTAAGGCCCACACTGTACTATTACTGTTAAAGGGCTCTGGCGTAGACTGATTCTGTTCTGTATGCCAACTATTTGATAAGGGATTACACACTAAGTTTTCGTAAACTAACCCTCTCCTCTTAACTGTGCAGGTAATCCTCAGCCGTAGTTAATTCGATGCTGTGAGGGACTCAGAGGTGGCCACACAATCACATCAACTTTTGTTTTTAGCTTTTGATTTATAGGTAACTGAATTTGGGCATATTTATGAATGTTTTGACCTTGGGTCAATTAATGCATATACACTAACATTAAAAAGATAAAAGGCACCAGCAATGATGTCGGGAGCTGAGGCCTCCTCTCGTGCATGGATAGCATAGGTTCTGGCAAGAGCTCGAACTTCAGGTCTATTCGACTTGTCTTTAACTCCACTCTGATTAACTCCAGTCAAATTGCTATTTCCGGGTTGCCAACCCCATGTAGGCGTAGTCACAGATTTTGTATTTTGATCTTTATTACGCTGATTCGGGCAATCCCTTTTAAAGTGATCAAGGGATCCACAAATAAAACATGTCCCATCATTAACCTTGCTTTCTCCAAAATGATATCATCCACATTGTTTGCACTCGGTTCTGTGGGTATTTCATACACTACTCATACTTACCACTGATGGAGTTGGAACTTTCTTGCCATTCTGCTTTGAACGATCCCTTCCCTGAATTTCTGATGGTTTTGAGGATCTATCATTGAATTCCTTCATCTTCTTTTACGGAGAACCAGAGAAAGTTTTAGACCCACTGCGTTTGCCGAAATCACAAGATTTCACCTCATTACGTCTTTTGTTATCACAAATTTCTTCTACCTTTTGGGCTCGACTAAACAGAATCACAAACTCACGAATCTCAATGACTCCAACAAACATTTTGATTTCATCATTTAATTGATCTTCAAAACGTAATCACATGTCCTCTTCTAAAGGTACACCCACCCTCTGAGAATACTCTAACCCATACTCAGCCTTGGTTGGATCATGACCCACATTACCACAAAATTCCATGGCACCACATTTTCTAATTTTATCGATAGTGATTCTCAGAACATTTTAATGAGTCAAACTTTGAGGATGTAGAGAACCAGTTTGTTGAGCTGTTGAATTTACCTTAAGTATGCCTCATACATATCGTGCATTATGCAGAGAAAAGAATTCGGTGTGATATCTCAAGGCTCTTGTATTTTGGGCTCATTTCGAGTACTACCTTTAGCTGGAATAAAACTTCCTACCTCATCGAAATTTGCTCGATTGGATCCAGATGACATCCTTATCTATATGAACATTTCAAAATTAATCAAAAGTCATCACACTATCACTGCTTAATAAAGTGGCATGTATTTCTAAACTCAAAACACATTACGATGAGTCTGAGAACAGACTAAACTCTTGCTCTAATACAACTAAATGTAACACCCCTAACCCATCCCTGTCGCCCAATTAGGGTTACAAAGCATTACCGTACAATATAAAAATATTTAATCATCATATCATTTAATATTTTAGATATATCATAAATCATTCAGTCACATACATTTCATCCTTAAATCGAGGCTTCGAGGTAGTAGAAATAGCTTTGAAACAATTCAAGAGTAATTTGAAACAGTTTGGAAAGTTTAGGAAAAAGTTGCAAAAGTTTGAAAAATGGGTCACACGGTTGGCCAGCCATGTTAAATCTTCCCAGGCTGTGTAACTTTCAAACAAGGGACACATGGCTGTTTTACATCCCGTGCCCTCACCTGTATAACTGATTGAGTAGGGTCACACGCCCGTGTGCCAGGCTGTGTAACGCTCTAGGTAGCCCCACACGCCCCTGTGTCATGTCGTGTGCTAGGCAGCGTAACACACTTACTTGAACCGTAACAAATTCTCAGATGACACACGATCGTGTCGCCAGGTCGTGTGCTTCACACGGTTGTGTCACACACCCATGTCTCAAGTCGTGTGAGCCCAAAATTTACCTAAAATCAAACCATTTCATGCATAACCATTAAACCACACAAACATGCATAAACATGCCATTTCAAACATAAAAAAAAGCATTTAAAGATGATCAAAATGACCTAACTTTAAACAAGCATTAAAGTTCATCAAGTTTCAAACTTAAACATCACAAGTATAATCATCCCAATTCACCATTTACACATTCACAAAAACATCATAATACTAAAGGCTTCTCCTATTACATGCCACTTTAACCGACTTGAAACAAGAGCAAAATGACTGCCAAAGTATAGATGATAGTGTGTGAGCTTCCAAGCCGATCCAATCGATGCAACAATTCGAAGAGTCCTACAAGATCAAATCAAACAAATAAGCATTAAGAAGCTTAGTAAGTTTGATAAGTAAACTTATTTGCTATCAAATACAAAATTTCCATAGGAAGTTAACATTTATTACACCAACAATAAGCCTGAATAAGACCGGCACTAAGCTTGCTAGGAACTAAGCCTGAATAACAGCGACACTAAGCCTGACCAACACCGACACTAAGCCTGCTAGGCATTAAGCTTGAATAATAGTACGGTTCAACACTTAAACATCATCACATAACAGAATTTAAAGATTAAATCACTAATAAGGAATTTACTTCAACTATACATAAACATAAAACGAACTTACAGGACAAGTTTGCAGTAATCACAAAAGCACACAAACTACTCTAAAATATTTCCTTTTCCACGATTGTCAACAAGCTCATGATCTAAAAAAATAGTTTCATTCAAGTAAGTACTTCTCAACTTCCATTCAATCCATAATTCATTTTTCTGTAAAATTATGAACTTACCCCACACATTTTAATTTTTCACAATTTAGTGCTTAAGCTCATAACTTGAAATTTAACTATTTCAACAAAAATCGAAATTAACTAATACTATAAAAAAACCTTGAAATAATCCATATTTACCATCATTTTACAATAAAACCTATAGATTTACACCTTTAACAATTTAATCTCTAATTCCATAATTCATCAAAAATCACTTAACAAAGCTTGTTTATTTTTCAGCAAGGATTCATAATCTATCCACTAACATAAAAACTCATTCAAAAATATTCATGGAAAGTCACTCAAACTTTAACAATTTTGAAAATGAACTCCTGGGCTAGCTAGACTAAGTTCAACAACATTAAAATAATTAAAAATGGGACAATTATACATATCATGCACAAGAACAAAGTTAGTCGAATGCTCTAAGCTCCTTTGATGGTGCTTTTAGGTTTTTGAGTGAAATAATGAGAAAGATGATTCTTGTTTCATATTTTCTTTATTTAAATTTCATTTAATTATTAAATTACCATATTAACCTTCAAAACCTAATAAAATTTCATTAAAACCTTGCCCACGTAGATCCATTAACACAATAAACGGTATATTTACCATTCAATTCCTTTAGTTTAAGGTTTCATAGCCATTTAGCCCTTTTAACTAATAGAACTCAACTTTTACACCTTCTATGATTTAGTCCTTTTTACTTAATTAACTATGTAAACTTCAAAATTTCTTAATGGAATTTTAATACAACCTTAATATAATCCTGTAGGCACTAAATAAATAAATAATAAAATGAAATAATAATTCACTCTTCAAAATTGTGGTCCCGAAACTATTTTTAACACCACTAAAAAACGGGTTGTGACAACATAGCCTTCAAAATGCCCAGCAAACACAAAATGACTCTTATAAGTATAAAAACATTTCTAGGTACATGCCAAGACGAAAAGAACAATGCACCAAAAATTGAGTTCAACATTGTCGTTGGATGCTAAGTCGATGATCAATTTTTTAAGTACCTAACTTGTACACGGAAAATAAAACTGTACGCTAAGTATAACTCAGTGGTATTTCTATAATCCGAACATTTAAAACATAATATAAGTCATAATGATGTATAAACTTAATAAAGATAATATGCAACTTGTAAACTCAATAGCCTATGCACATAGTCATTGGAACGCATGGTTTGTGCAAGTGTACACAATCGTTATCAAGTAATAATGAAGTAAAAGAGTTATCGTGTCCACAAGGGCTATGTTTGTTAATTAATTAATTGTAAAATTAAAGTTAACAATTTGGTGAGAAAACACAATAATTTCTGAGTGGTAGATGTAAAGATTAATTAACTAGATGCAAGATGATCCCTAATGCAAATTAACCTAAATGCAATATATGCAATAAAACAAATGAGATTGATTTAGCCGCAGGATTCCTAAGATTCAAGAAAAATAACATGCATAAGCTAGAATAATCACATCAATTAACTTAGTTCATTTTCATCATGTTAATAATGTTCCAAAAAATATTAAGTCCTTTCAGAATATTTTACTTAAAAAGACATGCATTTTACTAATCATATTCAACTAAGGGTTTTTTCAGAATTCATGCGAAGTAACAGGGATGTGTTAGGTTTGAAACAATTTAATCGCATAAACCTAAAATCTGTACAAGATAATATAGCTCTTTCGAGTTATTATGAACCTTTAATTTAGTGGGGTTAGAATCTAAATTAAGATTCACTTTTCAATTATTGCGTCCATTAGTCATCGTCTAGGTAGGACCGCTCAACTAATTCTAATGCATTCAATCACGTATGAATGAAACGCATACTTGATTTTAATTGAAAACATGAACGATTGAAGCATAGAACATCATAAACACAATTCCAATGAACTTTATTGAATTAATGCAATCATTCTAGCTAAAAAATTTGAGCTACAATTGTTGATGTCAAGATAACAAAACACATTACAAATATGATTAAAAGTGATCAAAGATGAGGAAGAATAAACTCTGATTGATTTAGCAATTCTGTAGAATTTGATTGAAGTGGCTTCCTCCAATCCTCGCGTTGCTCCATTGTAAGTTGCTCCTTAAGATGGCTGGCCAAGGAAGTATCTTCTCAATGTTTTGCTGGCTAAGGGTGTAACACCCCTAACCTGTCTCCATGTCGAATCAAGGTTACAAAAGTCAAAACAAAACATTTCATATCATTTCAGAATAGTTAAACAAATAATTAATAAACATAACAAATTCATAGAATAAAATACACTTATGGGCCATAAATCAGGCTTACAAAGCCCTAAAAATAGGTTAGGAATAATCCAAGGTATAATTGAAACAAAAAAAAGTTTCTAAAAAATTTGAAAATTTGCAAAATAGGGGTCACACAGTTGTGTGACAGACCATGTGCCAAATCGTGTGTGTATTCAAAGTTGGGTCACACGACCATGTTACAAGCCATATGGCAAATTGATGCGATCTTGTACTCGTTGGTTGATTCGATTCGCTTGTGTTGCCTATCGTAAAATTAAGTAGCATCCGTTCTAGTTTGTCAAAGGGCTGAATTTGGACGAAGATAGGTTTAACAAGGGATTATTTGGTTGTTTAGCAAAGGGATAGATGAAGGATAGGCTTAAAAGATGAAGCATGGACCAATATTAAAAAGGGAATATTGACCTGATTCTTACGATGCTCCTAAGGTTGAAATGGCTGATAGATTAAACTATGACCCACTATCTATTTGAGATAGGAACCAAACGGTATAATTGGAATGCCACACTCGTTAAAGTGATAAGTTCACAAGGGGAATTAGATTGACACCACTAGACTTTGCTAGATACGTCAATTTGAGTCTCAAACGAAAAAAGAGAGTTGAATGACTCACAATTAGATATAAATTCATCAAAGGTTCAAAAGTCTGAAATACAAGATTTGAGCTTAGGATTTATAGCACTACAAAAGTCCAGCCAAATGTACTAGTTTAATTCAGCTTAATTGAGTTGAATAATCATTAAGCTATCCCGCTTTTGAAGACTCCCCATGCATATGTGGCGCCAACAGCCATGTCATTTGCACTCCCCAAATAGCCAAAACGTGTATCCTTTAATTTGAGCTAATGGTTCAAGTAAATGATCAGTTTTGGATGGTGTGAACATGGCTGATGCGTTCTTGGGAAGCCGAATGTGTAATCTCCCTTTTAATGTTCTATAGGGCACACAAACAAACTTCAAGGTGTGAAAACCCAAAATTGGATGCTCACTTGGTGTGAACATAGCATCCAGCTGATTGGACAAGTGTGGAAACACTTGTGTCCATTATATTCCACGAAAGGTTGCTTGAAAGAGAGCAACCAGCAGCTTGCCCATGCATGCACATCCAAATGCATGTTCTCCCCTTTAATGTCGTCCATTGAACACCCTACAAGACACATTAAACACAACTTAAACATAATTTAATTGGTCTGAGCTAAAGGCATGTATTAAATATGTCTAAACTAGGACATATATAAAACATGTATTTAAGATGACCTAAACTATGACATAATTAAAAACCCTTATTAAAGATGATCAGATTATGACATAATTAAAACTCATATTAATGATGTTCAAATTATGACATAATTAAAGACTTAAACTAATTTAACTAAATAACTAGAATCGAATTTAATTCTTTATTCCAGCAAATAAATTCACAAGCTAAAGAAAGCTAAAGTTGTGCTTGAAGCAAGTTGCATGGCACGCATGGAGTGCATGTCCATGATTGATCAAGGAACCCCGCAACGGCTTCACCGCAAATTTGATCAATAAGGTCTATAATAGCTTCCTTGAACCTCTTAGGTCGAGCTCGAGTAATCGGCCCCGTTGGTAACTCCATGGGTTCTTCAGCAGCTTTGGAAGGGTCTTGGACCATGACCGCATCATCCCCTCCCCCTTCGAAGTGATTTGTCCCCAAATCGTCTCCTACATCACAAGGAGAAAGGTCAAATACATTAAAACATACACTTACGTTGTACTCACTTGGAAGGTTGAGTTTGCATGAATTGTCGTTGATCCTTTCTAATACTTGAAAAGGACCATCGCCTCTCGGTAGCAATTTAGACCTTTGTTAGGCTAGAAACCTTTCCTTTCTCATATGCACCCACACCCAATCCTTGGGGTTAAAAAACTACACATTTTCTTCCCTTATTGGCCTTGTGTGCATATTATTTAGACCTCTCTTCTATATTCTTCCTCACATTTTGATGTAGTTGCTTTACGTACTCAGCCTTCCATTTGGCATCTACATGCACAAGTTGATCATTAGGTAAAGGAATCAAATCAAGAGGTGTTAAAGGATTAAAACCAGAAAACACTTCAAATGGAGAATGCCTAGTCACTGAATGGACAGATCGGTTAAAGGAAAAATCAATATGTGGAAAGCACTCCTCCCATGTCTTGAGATTCTTCCTTATAATTTCCCTCAATAATGTTGACAAGACTCAGTTCACGACGTCAGTTTGTCCATCCGTTTGTGGGTGAACTGTTGTAGAAAATAATAGTTTTGTGCCAAGCTTCCCCCACAATGTTCTCCAAAAATGTTTGAGGAACTTCGAATCTTGATCAGACGCTATAGTCCTCGAAACTCCATGTAAACATACGGCTTCTTTAAAAAAAATTGTAACATGTAAAGCATCGTCAGTTTTATTACAAGCAATAAGCTGTGCCATTTTGGAAAATCGATCAACCACTACAAATATCGAGTCCTTTCCACTTTTAGTTCTAGAAAGACCTAAAACAAAATCTATTGAAATATCAACCCAAGGCTTCTCAGGAATGGGCAAAGGCATGTACAATCCACGAGGCTTGATTCTCGATTTGGCCTTTTTGCAAGTTATGGATCGATTGCACACTCTCTCTACATCACGTTTCATTCTTGGCCAAAAGAAATGCTAGTGGAGCATGGCCAATGTCTTTGTGACTCCAAAATATCCCATGAGGCCTCCGCTATACGCCTCGCTTACCAACACACCCCGAACATATCCTTGAGGAATGCAAAGCTTACCTTTCCAAAAATGGTAATCATCATGTCTATAAAACTTTTCAAAGGCTCCGTGTTCACAAGCCTTATACAATTCAGAAAAATCAGAATCATTTTCATAAAGTTCTTTCAAATGCGTAAAACCAACTAGTTTCGAATCTATATGGTTAAGAAGGGTGTACCTCTTCGACAGCGCATCTGCTACGACATTGTCTTTACCTTTTTTGTATTTGATTACATACGAAAATGATTCAAGGAACTCCACCCACTTTGCGTGTCTCTTGTTTAACTTGTTTTGGACCTTAAGGTGTTTCAACGCCTCGTGATCAGTATGAATAACAAATTCTTTGGGCCACAAGTAATGCTGCCACGTTTCCAATGCTTGGATCAACACATACATTTACTTGCCATAGGTTGGATAATTGAGGGTGGAACCATTTAGCTTCTCACTAAAATAAGCTATGGGACGCCCATCTTGAGTTAGCACAGCTCCAATACCTATACCTGAGGCATCAGAATCAATCTCAAATGTTTTGTTAAAATCAGGCAAGGAAAGTAAAGGAGCATTTGTCAAACAATATTTAATTAAATTAAAAGAATTCTCTTATTCCTCAGGCCAATAAAAAGTAGAATTTTTCTTAATGATACCCGTCAATGGAGCAGCTAAAGTACTGAAGTTAGGAACAAACCGTCTACAAAAACTCACCAAGCCATGGAAACTTCTTACTTGGCTTGTGCTCGTAATTCATGGCCATTCTTGAATTGCCTGCACTTTATCTTGATCAACTTCAAGTCCTTCCGAGCTAACCTTGAATCTTAAGAAATCAACCGTGTTAGTACAAAATGAACATTTCTTAAAGTTAGCATACAAAGTTTCCTTACGCAATACGTCCAAAATGGATTCCAAATGAAGCAAATGATCTTCTATAGACTTACTATGGATTAATATGTCATCAAAATAAACTACACATAACTTACCAATGAAAGCATGTAACACATAATTCATCAAACGTATAAAAGTGCTCGATGCGTTAGTTAAGCCGAAAGGCATAACCAACCACTCGCACAAACCGTGCTCTATCTTAAACGCCATTTTCCACTCATCTCCTTCTCGCATTCAAATATGGTGATAACCACTTCCGAGATCTATTTTAGAGAAGAGTTGGGCTCTATTTTGTTCATCCAACATGTCGTCAAGGCACAGAATTGGGTGTCTATACTTGGTTGTGATCTTGTTGATTTGTAGCACCCCGAATTTTGGGCCTACAGGAAATAGGTTTTGAACAAGGGAACAGCTAGGAGACTGCACATAAATAATTAGTTGTGCAAGGAAGTGACATAAATTAATGTCTGCTTCAGTGGTTAAGTAATTTAAAAGTGTTTGGAAGTGTCTGAGAAGTCAGGTGTTCAAGCCTTGGCTTATGCAAAATTTTTATTTTAAGTGAATAAAATCCTTAGATCTAGATAGTAGGTTCTTAAATTTTTTTTGTTAAAATATGATACAAAAGAGTTGTTGGTCTAGTGGTAAGGGGCGTGTGGAGTGTACATGGGGTCTAAGGTTCGAGTGGTGGCGCATCAGAAAGGGAGTATTTATTTTGCTTCCTAATTTGTGTGGTTGGTAGAGTTGGATTAAAATACTGCTAAATGGAGTTTGAACTGGTCATAGAGAGAATTGAGAAAGAATATTTGGATTTGGGGAGGTTGTTGTTGTGGAGAGATATATATCAATCTCATTTGTTCCTTGTTCTTGATGGGAGATCGGCAAGGGTTTCAAGGTTTTCGTCATTTTCTCCAACCTACATTGCTTCCATTTCTAACTAGTGGTGGTCAAGGTTGATTAACACATTGTCTGGGAACCAAGGGTGCGATGATCATTGATTTTTAGAATAAGAGTGTTCAGAACAAAGGGAATCTGCAAATTGCATCATGTGTGTAACCACCCCATTGAAACTGTAGAACGACAAAAGCCGAAAAGCCAAAATATAGTGTTGAGACCACACGAGTGTGCAATCACTCGTGTGGAAAGCCAAAACTGCGAATCATGGGTGATAAACTATAGAGGCCTCCATGGGCTTAGGCCGTAATGGGCCACGTTGGGCCAAAATGGGCCATGTGGGGTCAATGGGCTTGTGGGCCCCCACAGATGAAATCCACGATTTGTGACAAATTCTAGACTGGGTTGTGTAGGTCTCATAACCGTGGCAAAATTTGGGTAGAACGGGTCGTACAAGCGTGTGGCCCACTCGGGCCAAGTAATGGGCTTTGGGCCCATTTACACTGTTATGACCAAAATACCTCCATAGGGTAAAATGACCAAGATACCCCCATAGGGTAGAATAACTGAAATACCTCCATATGCTAAAATGATCGAAATACCCCTATAGGGTAGAATGACCGTAATACCCCCTAAGGGTAAAATGATCTTTATACCCCTAGGAGATTAAGTGATTATTATGGCCTTATGATATGTATGACTATGATTGAGCATGACATTTTGCATACATATATGATATTATGTCACGACATATTGCATGGGGTTGGGTTGTTATATTTTGAGGAAGTGTACTGTACTGATAAGGTCGCACGGGTCACCCAAGACGACTGTGGACCTACTAGTGGCTTTGACACGTATATTGTTACTGGCAGCTTTGCTGCGATTCTATTACTGGTAATTTTACTGCGATATTAGTGTATTAGCTGGGTGGGTCGATTTTATCCCCACATAGTATGTTGGTGGTACGGAGTGGTATGTTGGTTGGATTGGGATGGGTTGCATTTTTTGTACTGTAATGATATTGTATTGCGTTAAGGCCTACACTACTATTGAATTGGGTTAAGGCCCTCACTGTACTGTCACTGAATAGGGCCCAGGCCCAGACTGCTACTGTATGTTGTTTACTGTTTGATTGAAAGGGGATTTCACACTGAGTTTCGTAAACTCACCCTTTCCTCATAACTGTGCAGGTAATCCTCAGCCATAGACAATTCGGTGCTGCGAGAGACTCGGAGGTGGCCACACTACTGCTGTTGTTACATTTGCTTTTATTTTACTTTAAATTATAAGTTGGGTTTTATTTTGTAATAAGGCCTTTAATTTGTTTTTTAACTTTAATTGGGCTTTGCTTACATAGTTTGTACTGCTAGTTAGGTGAAAATGAATTTACAAAATAATTATGGTTTTTAAAGACACGAACTTTAAACATTCTAGTTTTCAAATGCGTCACGTTTTAAATCAACTTAATATAATAATAACGGTTAAGAAGGCAAACATTTGGTTAAGTATTCCGATAAACATTAATAAAGAGGTTTCCAAACTTAAGTAACGAGTTTTGTCTACAAGTCTAAATTTTGAGAGACACTTCAATGTGACACACCAGATATGGCCATAACGTCTAGGTCAGTTTGGGGTTTACATGATTGCTCGGCAGTCCACGCACATACGCCAAGTTCCATCCTTTTTGGGCACTAAGAGCACGGGCACGACGCAAGGGCTTAAGCTCTCTCGAATGTACCCTTTCTCCATCAACTTGGCTACTTGCTTTTAAATTTCCTTATTTTCTCCGGGGTTACTTCGATAGGTTGGATGGTTTGGAACTGTAGCTCTGGGTATGAAGTCAATTTGATGCTCGATCCCTTGAATAGGTGGTGAACGACTAAGGACGTCTTCCAAAAATACATTTTCAAAATCCTACAACAAAGACACAATCAAAGAAGGAAGGTTGTCATCTAAATCGTTAGTATTAAAGAAATTTTCCTTGTACATAAGAACTAGCATCGGCTGTTTTAACAATAAAGACTTTTGAATCTCCCGCTCTTTTATATAAACACTTAATTTTTTTAATCTCTTTTTTGTCTTTTTCTTTTCTCATTTTTATTTCACTCTCTTTATTCTTTTCCATTGTTTTTACCTCTTGCTTTTCTTTTTTTTTCAGTTTTCTTTTCTTTTTTTCACTTTTTTCTTTTTCTTCTTTCGCTCTCAATTGTTCAATAGAATCTTAAAATTTCAATTGATCCTCATACACTTTCTTAGGAGTCAATGGCGCCAAGGTCACATTCTTTCCAAGATGCTTGAAAGTGTATCTATTAGTGTAACCATCATGGATCACTCTTCGATCAAATTTCCATGGTCTTCCCAAATGCAAATGGCCAGCATGAATCGGCACCATGTCGCACACAACTTCATCACTATATTTGCCAATTGAAAAGGCAACAACGGCTTGTTTGGTGACTTTGAGTACTCCTCCATCGTTAAGCCATTGCAATTCGTACGGGTGTGGATTTTTTCTTGTTGGTAGGCCAAGCTTCTCCACCAATATGCTGCTAGCAACGTTTGTGCAGCTTCCTCTGTCGATGATTACACTACACACTTTACCTTAAACATGGCATCACGTGTGAAAAACATTCTCGCGTTGTTGTTCATTCTCTATAATTTGAAGGCTCAAACTCTGCTTGATGATTGGTATTTCACCTTCAACAATATACTCGAGATCTTCCTCCTCTTTTGTGAGTGCTTAGATTCATCTTCTTTCTCTTCTTCAGACTTGATCACACCATTGGGTCTTACAACCATTACACTTTTATTGGGGCATTGACTCGTGATGTGACCCCTCCCAAGGCATTTGAAGCATTTTATGTCACGAGTGCGGTTAGGCACAGCTTCATTTTTGCCTTTACCGGTCTCTTCACTCGGCTTGTAGGGCTTTTTGGATACGACAGATTCCTTCGCTCGAAAAGAGGTGTCTTTCTTGCTGGTTCCTTGACCCCATTTTGATGTTGAAGTGGAGTTGGGGTAGGCTTGAACGGCACCTTTTCGTTTGAGTTGTTTCTCCACTTTGATGGCCATGTGCACGATGTCTACAACTTCGACGTAGTGTTGTAGTTCCACCATGTTGGCAATATCACGATTTAATCTAGCTAAGAATCTCGCCATGGTAGCCTCCCGTTCCTCCTCGACATCAGCTTAGATCATGGCAATTTCCATTTCCTTGTAATAGTCTTCAGCACTCTGATTACCTTGAGTAAGGTTTTGTAACTTTTGATATAGTTTGCGGTGGTAATAAGCAGGGATAAACCCTTTTCTCATGATGGCTTTCATCTCAGCCCATGTGGACACGGGTCGTTCTCCATTTCTCCTCCAGCTCATGGTTAATTGATCCCACCATATGATTGCAAAGTCGAAGAACTCAATGGCCGCGAGTTTGAATTTCTTGCTCTCCGAGCAGTTATGGCACTCGAAGACAAGCTCAATCTTTTTCTCACATTCTAGACATGCCTCCGGATTTGTCTTTTCTTGAAATGGTGGAATAACTATTTTGATTTTCTTGAGGTCATCATCTACTTGTTCACGCTCCCTAAACCCTCGATTTTTATGACCTCATCGTCATTCGCTTCGATTAGATGCTTGATCACTTTCCACATCGCTAGGATCGTAGAGATCATCTTTATGTAGTCCCGGTCGGCCTCGCTCCCTCCTCAGGTTTTGTGGAGTTCTTTCTCGCTGGACTCATTCTTCTAATTGTTCTAATTGTTCTAATTGTTCTTGTACAGGCTCTAGACGTCGTTGGAGCATTCGATCCATCTCGCGGATGATGCCTTGATATGTTAAGTAGGGAACACCACCAGAACCAGCTCTGATACCAAATGATGTGATCTCGTACTCGTTGGTTGATTCGAGTCGCTTGTGTTCCCAATCATAAAATTAAGTAGTATCCGGTCTAGTTTGTCAAAGGGTTGAATTTGGACAAAGATAAGTTTAACAAGGGATTATTTGGTTGTTTAGCAAAGGGACGGATAAAGGATTAAAAGCTAAAGAATGAACCAATATTAAAAGGGAATATTGACCCGATTCTTATGATGCTCCTAAGGTGGAAATGGCTGATAGATTAAACCGTGACCCATTATCTATTGAAGATAGGAACCAAACAGTATAATTGGAGCGCCACACTCATTAAAGTGATAAGGTTACAAAGGGAATCAGATTGGCGCCACTAGACTTAGCTAGATAATTCAATTTGAATCTCAATAGAACAAAGAGAGTTAAATGACTCACAATTACATATAAATTCATCAAAGGTTCAAAAGTCTGAAATACAAGATTTGAGCTTAGTATTTATAGCTTTACAAAAGTCTAGCTGAATGGACTAGTTTAATTCAGCTTAATTGAGCTGAATAACCATTGAGCTATCTCACATGACTTTTGAAGACTCCCATGCATAGGTGGCGCCAACAGCCATGTCATTTGCACTCCCCAAACAGCCAAAATGTGTAGCCTTTAATTTAAGCTGATGGTTCAAGTAAATGATCGGTTTTGGATTGTGTGAACATGGCTGATGCCTTCTTGGGAAACCAAATGTGTAATCTCCCTTTTAATGTTGCATAGGCCACACGAACAACCTTCAAGGTGTGAAAACCCAAAATTGGATGGTCACTTGGTGTGAACATATCATCCGACTGATTGGACAAGTGTGGAAACACTTGTGTCCATTGCATTCTATGAAAGGTTGCTTAGAAGAGAGCAACCAGCAACTCCCCCATGCATGTACGTCCAAATGCATGTTTCCCCCTTTAATGCCGTCCATTGAACACGATGTTCAAATTATGACATAATTAAAGACTTAAACTAATTTAACTAAATAACTGGAATTGAATTTAATTCTTTATTCCAGCAAATAAGTTCACAAACTGAAGAAAGCTAAAGTTTGGCACCAAAGTGCAAGTTGCATGGCACGCATGGAGTGCATGTCCATGATTGATCAATGAACCCCACAATAGCTTCACCCTAAATTCGATAAATAAGGCCCGTAATAGCTTTCTTGAACCTTTTAGGTCGAGCTCGAGTAATCAGCCCTGTTGGTAACTCCATGGGTTCTTCGGTAGCTTTAGAAGGGTCTTGGACAATGATCACATCACCCTCTCCCCCTTCGAAGTGATTTGTCCCCAAATCGTCTCCTACATCATAAGGAGAAAGGCCAGATACATTAAAATATACACTTACGTTGTACTCACTTGGAAGGTCCAGTTTGTATGAATTGTCATTGATCCTTTCCAATACTTGAAAACGACCACCGCCTCTTGGTAGCAATTTAGACATTCGTTAGGCTGGAAACCTTTCCTTTCTCATATGCCCCCACACCCAATCTCCGGGTTCAAAAAATACACATTTTCTTCCCTTATTGGCCTTGTGCGCATATTGTTTAGACCTCTCTTCTATATTCTTCCTCACCTTTTGATGTAGTTTCTTTACATACTTAGCCTTCCATCAATAAGGGTATTGGACCATGATCGCATCACAACTCATATGAGTAATCAAATTAGGGCCGCACAACTGTGTCGTAGGTTGTGTGCCAGACCGTGTGTCTATTCAAAGTTGGGCCACACGGTCGTGTCGCAGGCCATGTGGATACTACACTAAGATTCAATAATTTTACATAGACACGGTCGTATGACAGCCTGTGTCGTAGGCTGTGTGCACTATTTTTAACCCCTTCAACAAGAAATTTCATGCATCTATCCTTGCACATCAAGTCATACCATACCTAGTTCATTTCTATGGATAGAAACTCATTTAAATTCACCAATTGCATGCCAAAAACTTATCCATCCTAAGACTAACCAATATGCCATTCAGAGGAACCATAATCAAATTCATTCATTCAAGTAACCTAATTAAGAATTCAGATAGCAATAATCATCAATTCAAGTTCCATTCACTAACCAAAATGGCCATAATAAAACATGCATAAAAACTTACCATACCAAAGCATTATAACCAAACTTAACCTTAAATATTCACTTGCCAAAAGCCAACTTAAGAACAAATCCAAAGTTAGCCATTCAACTAGATATAACATTATAACATAACATTTGAACTATTCACAACAAAAGTCTATATACATGCCACATCCCAAAATGAAATTCAAAAACTACCAATACGGTTAGATAGTGTGAGAGCTCCTGAGTCGATCCATTCAATCAGTCCACAATTACAACCATTACAAAAGAACACAAATGGAACAAGTAAGCTATAGTAGTTTAGTAAGCTCAGAGTTTAAAACATCAAGCTAAACTTACCTTAATTGACATCAAAATAAAAAGAGGTAACATATAACTCCTTATAGCGATGTACATATTCATAACTTACATTAGTTCTTAATCACATTTCAATTTGTATCCTAATAATCTTCTTCTTAAGTAGCTTACAAATTCCATACACAACATCATATCAATATAAATGTACACACATATATGACATTTGGTCTAATGAACTAAGTAACTAGACTCGGATACTCGAGCATTACACCACACTAGAAACATCGTAGATGCGTAACAGAGGCATCGAAGTGCAAAAAGAGGCATGAATGTGTAAGTAGGCACCGTAGTGCGATCAAAGAGACCGAAGTGTATACAGGCACCAAAGTGCAAATCTCGTACAAGTGCGTATACTAACCCTATTGGCATACCAATCGTATCCTAGCAATTACTACATTCAACCGACCATTACGTGTAATTTCATTACGATAAGCATATTCACCATTTAGAGGCAAATCATTAATTCCATACACATGCTATACTAAATGTATCATCTTTAAATAAATAGGATTTAAAGCATTGCAACCATCAAATATTCTTCTTCGTTCATACTCATTTGCGACAGTAGATGTCACAGAGGTAACTAAATAACTTACTTACATATGAATACTAATAACTAGAAAATAATAGCATAATATCTAAAAGTTCACATGTACAATTTAAAGCACTATGAACTTACCTACGATCACTTTAGATTAAAACATAGGGACATACTCTATAATTTTTCCCTTACCTCGATTATTGTCTTTTTTACTCAGTTATTGATCTATGTAGTAATTCAATACAATCTATTAATTACACATACATCTCTTATAAATGCAATGTATTTGACCCTTAACTTTTCATTAATTATACATTTTCCCTAAACTTTTACATTTATTACAATTTAGTCCCTAGCCTCAAAATACTAACATTAATAAAAATTTATAACATGACATGCTAGCCGAATTTTTACCCTACCATATTCAGCCCACATTTATTCTAAATTCACTACAATTCCCTATGAATTCTAACATTTCATCAATTTAATCCTTTACTCAATAACTCACAAAAATCACTTTATAAAATACTCACAATCAACAACTATAACTCAAATATATTATTTAACATCTTAACATCAAGAACTCATTAATGGTGAAATCTAAAATTCTTAACAACTTAAAAAATTAGTACTCGGGTTAGTTGGACTTAGTTGCAACGGTTCCAAAAACATAAAAATGATAAGAAACAAGTTTGAAATGAATAAGGCCGAACCTAACTTGATAAAAATGGTGTTCTTTCCTTCCTAATTTCGGCTAAAAATTTGGTGGAAGATGATGATACCAATTGTTTCATTATTCTACTATAACTTTCATTTATTAATTTACCAATTTTCCCTTATCTATAAAACTTATAATCAACATTTTAAAGAATACCAAACCGTCCATTTATAAAAATAATGGACTAATTTCTTTATAAACCCTTATTATTTTAATAATTAAATTTTCAAATCCATGCAATTCAATAATTATTAACTTTGTGTCTTTCATAATTTAATCTTTTTATTCAATTAACTAACTAATCGATAAAATTTCTTCACCAAAATTTAATATAACCTTGATATGACTCCATAAACATTAACTAGATAATAAAACACAATCTCACATTTCGTAATTATGGTCCCAAAACCACTATTTTTGACACCATTGAAAATTAGGATAATATAAAGGGAGAAGGGGATTATGGATGTTTATGCATGGGAAGAAAGGAAAAAAATAAAAAGAATGAAATGAGAAATGAAGAATGATTATGAAAATGAAGAATAGAGGTGGGTATTTATAGTGAAGGATGGTAGGTGTGTTTACTAAAAATAGCATGATGAATCCCTAGTATTTTTCCTTTCCATGGCTGGCCATAATTTGTGGATGAGGGAGTTGTTTGGTTGCTTGATTCATGCATGATATCATGCTTGAATCAAGCAAGGGGTGGAGGGTTTCTTGGGAAAAGTTGGTGGGCTATTTTTCAATTTATTTGCAAGTGTAGGGACCTCCAATAAATTTCCCAATAGTGAATTTGTGAGCTGTCCAAACATCTTTGTCGAATTGGGCTTGTTCTCCCTTGTTTGGACAGTTTGGTGACCCAATTGTTTACCAAACTTGTCCATCAATTTATCCTTCTTCAATTGGATCAAATAAACTTCTTCTTGACCCATTTTACATGTTATTTTTGTCCATGTAGAGTGAAGTTGTACATGCCCATGTAGCTTTAATTTAAAAATAAATCATGCATAATTTCTTGATCCGAATGCATTAATTAAATCAAGATCAATGTGTAGCATAAAATAATTGTGTGCAAATTTAATGCAAAATAGCATAAAATCACATTCTTTAGTAAATCATGCCCATTATTGAAATATAAACAAAATTCACCCAATTAGTGCTCAATTACTCAAAATTAATATTATTTTTAAGTTAAAAGGTGCCAAAAATAACTATAAAAACCCTATATAAATTAGAGTTTACAATCATTAATCCCAATATGCACATTTTACCAATATTAAGACATAACAATGACAACAATGACAGTTCAGAAGTCATTTGCAAATTCAACTAATGTAATGGCACATTTCATTTCAATTTCTCATTTCAAGTATTCATTGTACAAATACAATCAATATTCATAATTCAATCCACTATTTTGTATTCTATTCCACATTTACTTTCATTCCATAACATTTTCTAGTTTAATAACATTTCCATTTCAATATCATTTTCCATTTCAAAATCATGATTTTGATTCTACCATTTATTTCCCTATTAACACAAATTGGACTTGAACAGATACGCGGATCCAATGCTATAAATAAATTTGGCACATTCTGCCTCATCGGATAAATCTGAAACAAGTAGTTGTGCCCAATGATATAAATAAGTTTGGCATCCAATGTCTCACTAGATAAACTAAAACAAATTGACACCCAGTGCCTCATTGACTTGTAGTCAAAGTAACCTTGAACTCTTCCTATCCTATGACATGCCAACTATATTCGACTCAATTTAATCATGAAATCATTCATTCAAACATATGGTTGCATCAAATATCTCATTTTGTATTCAATTTCCATATTAATATAAATATACGCATGTTTTTCACATATAATCAATTTAGCCCCTATAATCATAAATCAATTCAAATCATCTCAATTAAACAGGGAACCTTACCTTACACTCTTACCATGCATAACCAAATAAAAATGCAAAATTACAAGTTACTTCAGATTATAGAAACACAAACTGTAAACTCCGACCTATTCATCGACAACTTTGTCTTTTCTTTTCTTTTTCGAGGAATCCGGGTCAACGTTAGCTACAGATTAAAACAAACATAATAAACTATAAATACAAAGCCAATTTCACATTCAATTTATAATTTATGCAACTTTTACATTTTATTCAATTTAGTCCCTAAAATCGAGACTAACATAAATTTCATATTTAACCTCAAATTTTTATATCATTTTCATGCTAGGCCTAATTTAGCTTCTTATTTAACATTTCTACCATTAAATTTGAAATTTATGTATTTTAGCTCCTATTGTATAAATTTAACAATTGACTTTACAATCTAGTCCTTTATCACTTCTAAACATAAAATTTATCACAATAACACCTCAAACTCCAAATATTCAACAATGGCAACATCCTAATTCTTTAAAAATTCTAAAAATTATGACATGGGTTAGCTAGTTCGGAGTACCAAGATTCCAAAAGCATAAAAATGACAAGAAAATGACTAAATTGAACTAACCAATTTAAGGTTTTAAACTTTGAAAACCTAGATGTGCATCCTTTCCCTTTCTTTTACTTCAAAATATTTTGGATGAGAAGAGAATAATGTTTCGATTTTAATCCACTAATATAATCTTTTAAATTTCTTTTAATTTCATTTGTTTTTATTTCATTATTATCATTTTTCTTCAATTTAACTAAAATTTATAATATAAAATATATGCAACACTAAGTTTTAATCGGCCACATATATATATTCTTATATAATGATTTATTTACATTATAGGTCCTATTTATGAAATTCTAATTCTAATTTCTTAATAATTCTTACTTTAATCACCTACACAATTTAGTCCATGTACTCTAATTAAACATTATTTCAATGAAATTACATATCTGAAATTCAATTCACTCCTAACAAAGCTCCATAAATATTTAATAAAAATATTTATGAGTCTAGTTGACAGAAATGGAATCCTAAAACCACACTTTTCAATACCACTAACTTTTAGGTCGCTACAGAAGGTATTAAAATAGATCCTGATAAGGTGAAAGTAGTGCTTGAATGGAATCCAACCAAAACTATTACCGAAGTTCACAACTTTATGGGTCTAGTAGGATACTCTACAAGGTTTGTGAAAGGCTTTTCAATGTTAGCAACTCCTCTCACTCATCTATTGGAAAAGAAAGAAAAGTTTGAATGGATTGATTATTGTAAGCAAAGTTTTGAAAATTTAAAAATAGTCTTGACTAAAGCTTCAATTTTAGCTCAACCAAAAAATGGTGTAGAGTATATTTTTTATACTGATGCTTCATTGAATGGGATTGGATATATGCTTATGCAAAAAGGTAAATTTGTGGTGTATGCATCACTTCAACTCAATCCACATGATATGAATGATCCAACCCATGATTTGGAGCTCGCAATAGTGGTTTTGGTGTTGAAAACATGGAGACACTATTTGTATGGAGAAAAATGACGTGTGTTCTTTGATCATAAGAGCTTGAAGTACTTGATGACACACAAATATTTGAGTCTATGCGAAAGACGCTAGATGGGACTTCTAAAAGATTTTGATTTGGCCATAGAGTATCACCCTGGAAAAAGCTAATGTTGTGGGTGATGCTTTATGTAGAAAAATAGTGAAAGCACTAACATCTCTAGGAGCAAGAGTAAGTATGGTTGATGATGGGTCATTATTGGTAGAGCTAACTGTTAGGCCAACTTTTCTCTCTCAAATTCTGGAGGAGTAGATGAAAGATGTGTAGTGTGATATGATAAGCAATGTATGATGTTCGGTAATGCAACAAACTTTAGCTTAAGTAAAGATAGTTAACTGTGATTCATGAGAAGAATGTATGTGCCAATTGAGAGTGGCTTAATGCAAGAACTGCTAAGAGACGCTCATCAGGGACCCTTCTCACTCCATCCATAAGGTCTCAAGATGTATAGAGATTTAAAAATTTTATACTGGTGGCCTGGGATGAAGAGAGAAATCACAGAATATGTTTCAACTTGTCTAACTTGACAAAGAGTTATAGCTAAGCATCAAGTTCCTTTGGGTAAGTTGTACCCTTTGGATACACCAGATTGGAAATGGGATAGAATCACCACAGATTTTTTATTAGGGCTGCCTCTCAATCCTTCAAAAAAGAATTTAGTTTGGGTGATAGTGGATTGGCTCACTAAATCAGCTCATTTTCTACCAGTACACACCATTTTTTCACTGAAAAAGTTACCTGAGCTTTATATCTTTAAGATAGTGCGCCTTCATGGAATTCCATCTTCTAGAGTCTCATACAGAGACCCAAGGTTTACATTTAGATTCTGGAAATAATTACATGGATCATTTGGAACCAAGCTGCAATTCAGTACTGGCTTTCACCCTCAATTAGATGGTCATTCTGAAATAGTCATTCAAGTCTTGGAGGATATGCTAAGAAGTTGTGTGATTTTCTTTGGGATGAACTGGGAAAGATATTTTCCTCTAATTGAATTTGCGTATAATAACAATCATCATCCCATTTTGGATATGTCTCCATTTGAAGCTTTATATGGAAAAATGTTTAGAATGCCCACGTGTTGGATGAAGCTTAGAGAAAGGAAATTGGTAGGTCCTGAGTTAGTTCGAGAAGAAAAGAAGAAATTTTTTTTGTCATCCCTAGTCATCTAAAAGTTAACCAAGATCATCAGAAAGCTTATGCTGATTTGAAGAGGAAAGAGATTTCTTTTGAAGTTAGTGATAAATTGTTCTTAAAAGTCTCTCATTGGAAGAAGATTATAAGATTCAGTAAGAAAAGAAAATTAAGCCCGTGATTTGTAAGACCATATAAAATTTTAAAGCAAGTTAGACTAGTGGCATATAGGTTGGCTTTACCTCCAAAGTTATCAAAGATTCACAATGCATTTCATGTATCTATGCTGAGACGATATCGATCAAATCCAAATCTTGTTGTGCAGATTGAAGAGGTAAAGGTAGAACTGAATTTGTCATATGAAGAAGAACCAATTCGTATCTCAGTAAGAGAAGTGAAAGAGTTGAGAAATAAGAGAATTTCATTCGTGAAAGTGTTACGGAGAAATCATAATACTAAAGAAGCTACTTGAGAAAGAGAAAGAGAAAGTTTAATGAAAAAGCAGTATCCTCGGTTTTTCACAAGTTTTCGAGGACGAAATTTTCTAAGTGGGGAAATTGTAAAAGCTTGCCCAGCAAAATCTTAATAATTGGTTATTATTGGCCTATAGATGGTAAATTAAGGATAGATTTGATTAAGTCAAGTATTTGTACTAGCTAAGCATATAATTCTGTGTAATTAGTCATTTGACGAACTCCTAGTTTTGGCGAGCTCTAGGTTTTGACATACTCCTCCCTTAAGTATCTGCCCACCCTAGATGCTTTCGGTGAACTCGTTAGGTTTGCAGTTATTTAGATTTGTCTATTATTTTAGTGTTTGATGATTTGGTTAGTCAAGTTGAGATTTAGTTAGAACAAAACTAGACTATTGTAGATGGTAATACCTAAATTTTGTTAAGTGCACTTAATCACAGAAATCAAAAGTGTTAGTGGAATTATTTAATTTTCCACTAACCCTTGTCTCCAATACCTATGTATATAAGGATAGTGGTGGTCTTTCTAAATACCTTTACGTCTTCTTCTTATTTTCCTCTGAATGTTTCTAAAAAACATAAGTTTAGAAGAACTTCTTCGAAGTTAAGGTTCACATTATTTAGCTAACATCTAAGTTAGTACCAGCTTACTGGTAATTACTGATGAACCCTAAGGTTATCATTGAATTTATTTATGCCTTTTTAGTACTGCTGTGACAGCCCAAAATTGACCCTAGTCGGGAAGTGGTTTCGGGACCGCTAAACCGAGTCACCGAAAGGTTTGAATGCGATGTTTATTATCTAGAATATGTAATCATGAATGTGTGAAAATTTCAAGCTTCGATTTAGTCGATTGCATGTGAATTTAGTCAATAGGACTTATATGAGAAAATTTTAAAATGTGATAGGTCAATGCATGAGGACCTATTAGTGCATGTGGAAGAAAAAGGGGACTTGCATGTCAAATTCCCCCTCCCTAATATGTAGTGGCCGGCCATGCTATGGGTGGAAACATGTTGGGAACATGTTGGCCTAGTGAGGTATGTAGGATAAAATATAATAAGAAGATGGGGAAATAAAGAAATGGAAAAAGGAAAGGATGGGTGGTAATTGTTTCTTTCCTCCCCTTTTGCCGTGAAAGTAAGAAGGAAAAACAAAAAAAAAAAGTGTCCATCTTTCTTCATTTCCCCTTGGCCGAATGTTCTAAAGAAGAAAGAAAAAAATTTGTTCATCTTTTATCATCCTTGGCCGAAAATGCTAAGAAGAAGGGGGAAGGGAAATAAGACATTCGGCCACTCCTTCTAGTCTTGAATAAGGAGTTAAAGGAGGTGAATCGAGCAAAGGCAAAGAAAAGGTTATCGAGTAGTCGAGTTGGAACCGTCTTACCCAACACGAGGTAAGTCATTAAGCATGTAGTTGGTATTATTTCAAATGGTCATAATGTGTATGTATTGATGCTGAATGGAATGAATAAATATACATATATATATATATGTGCATGTACGTATGTGATGATGAAATTGTTGAATGAAAGAAAAGAGGTAAGATGTACTGAGTTGTTGATCTCGGCACTAAACGTGCGGGATAACCATTTATGACCATGAGATTGGTGCTAAGTGCGCGGGATTAAATTGTACAGCACTAAGTGTGCGATTTGACTATGTTGCACTAAGTGTGCGAAATGAATATGATGCACTAAGTGTGCGAATTGACCATGCGGCACTAAGTGTGCGAGTTTGACTATGTAGCACTAAGTGTGCGATTTGATTATGTAGCACTAAGTGTGCGAGTTGATTATATAGCACTGAGTGTGCGGACTCGATATACATTCGTGAATCATTATGGACACTATGTGTGCGACACTATTGAGTCGATCGCGGACAGCGGATCGGGTAAGTGTCTTGAGTACGTGGCTAATAGGTGCTATGCTTATACTTGGTGTTGAGCTCGGTAAGTTCGAACCTATGTGACAAATATACTTGAAGTCACGTACATATAATTTATCGTAGGATGGGTGAAAGGCCGTATAGTCGTTTGATTGTAACGAAAATAAATCGATTTATGAAATTGCTTCAATGTCCTATTGATGAGTATTTAGAATGTGAATGCATGAATTGATATGAAATTGAATCGATAGGTTGGAGGAACTATGATATGGTTCGGTATGGATGGAGTAAATTGTCTCGTTCCATTTGTTTCCTCTTGTGATAATGTTATTGATAGATGGTAGTGCATTGCTTATGACTTACTGAGTTATAAACTCACTCGATGTTTCCTTGTCACCCATTATAGGTTGCTTGGACTCATCTATTTTTGCGTGGTCGGGCCGTCATCGAAGTCATCACACCGGATAGCAAGTTTTGGTACTTTCTTCTTAGTTGGCTTAGAAGAACATTTTGGCATGTATAAGCTAGTACGTTGTGTTTGAATTATGGCATGTAAACTTTAAGCCATGCGAAAATGGCACGAATGTTCGATTGAGTTGGATCAAGGGTAGGCATGAAATGGACCTAGTTACTTTCGTAACAGATGCTGGCAGCAGCAGTGTCATGAGATTGAAAAATCACTAAAAATAGTAGGAGTGGAATTAATTGATGAATAAATTATGTAATCGAAGCTCGATGAGTCTGTTTTCATGAGGAAGTAACGAAAAGATCATATGAGCAGTATATTAAGAGATAATCAGATTTTTGTGGGACAGGGCCAGAACGGTTTCTGGATTCCCTGCTCCGACTTTGGAAATTCATAATAAATTAACCAGAGATAATTAGGGGTCGTACCATATATGTACAGATTCCTCTCTGAGTCTAGTTTTCATAGAAACAAACGGCATCAGTATTGAAGCCCCGTGCAGTGAGATATCCAATTCGTAATGGGCAAAGGTCAGTGTAGTCGACCCCTGCAACATGGGAGACTTCGACTAATAAACTGTACCAATTGGCCCGACCAAAAATTCTAGAAAAACATACATAGATGGGAACATGAGTCTAGTTTCTTGGAAAAATCACGAAACTGATTTTCGAGTTACGAAACTCAAGATATGATTTTTAAAACGACTGGTACACAGATTGGGCTGTGTCTGGAAAATAAATTTTATAAGGGGTTAAAGCCAGTTAACACCTCGTGTCCGACTCCGGTGTCGGTTTCGGGTTCGGGGTGTTACATTTGATTGGTATCAGAGCTATGGTTTAGTCGGTTCTAGGACTACCATAGCGCGTATGAGTCTAGCTATACATGCCGAATGTTAATGTTTAAATGTGTGATGACTTCCGACGGTTGAAATGTTTTTGTTTTGATTAGTAAATGGATCCCGGTGTAGAAAGAACCCTAGCGGATGACGTTGAGAGCGTAGCGGCTGCTCCTGCACAAGGGACGCCGCCTGTTGAACCTCAGTCATCTGCGAATAATCAAGGTGAGGGGGCTAAACAAGCCTTCTTTACCATGATGAATGAGTGGGTCGCGCAATATGCCCGAACCAACCCGGCTGTCCAACAATTCCCGAATTTGAATAATCCACCCCAAGAGCCTGTAATGCCATCAGTCGCTGATCCTGTGAGGCTGAGTAAGCCACCTGTAGACTTGATTAGGAAGCGTGGGGCCGAGGAGTTCAAGGCCATAGTAACTGATGATGCCGAAAGGGCCGAGTTCTGGCTAGATAATACCATTCGGGTGTTCGATGAATTGTCATGCACACCCGACGAATGTCTAAAATGTGCTGTATCTTTGTTGCGAGACTCAGCCTACTATTGGTGGAGGACCTTGATTTCCATAGTCCCGAACGAGCGAGTAACTTGGGACTTCTTTCAAATGGAATTCCGGAAGAAATTTATTAGCCAACGGTTCATTGATCAGAAGCGTAAGGAGTTCTTGGAACTCAAGCAAGGCCGTATGACTGTATCTGAATACGAACATGAATTCGTAAGACTCAGTAGGTATGCCCGGGAGTGTGTAGCTGACGAGGTTGCTATGTGCAAAAGATTCGTGGAAGGATTGAATGAAGATTTAAAGCTACTAATGGGTATTTTGGAAATAAAAGAATTCGTAACACTAGTCGAACGAGCCTGTAAGGCGGAAGAACTTGGAAAGGAGAAGAGGAAGGCTGAATTTGAAGCTAGAGATTATCGTAAGAGATCGAAGGGTAAAGCTCCGTTCTCAGCTGTAAAGAAGTTCAGGGAGGACATTAAGAAGTCGAGGGCGACTGCGGGAATTTCCATCAGGGCAAGACCATCGATGGGCTCCCGAGCTACTTCGGTAACTAGTGTGGGCAATAATCGTCACGAGAAACCTGAATGTCCCCAATGTGGAAGACGACACCTAGGTGAATGTTGGGGCAAGTCTACTAGCAGGGTCTGTTACGGATGCGGTTCGAAGGACCACTTCATTAGAGATTGCACGGAGCTGGATGAGAAGAATAAGATTCAAGGTGCAAGACCTAGTGGAGTGACATCTAGAGGTAGACCACCGAGAATTTTAGGAGGCAGGGGTGGTAGTCAGAGGGGGGCCTCTGATACGGCCGATCGAGCCGAGAACCGTACTCCTGCTAGAGCATATGCCATTCGCGCACGAGAGGAGGCATCCTCCCCCGACATCATCACTGGTACCTTCACTCTCTTTGATACTAATGTGATTGCATTGATTGACCCTGGTTCTACTCATTCATATGTATGCGAAACCTTAGCAACCAGTAAGACTCTACCTGTTGAGTCTACTGAGCTCGTAATTCGAGTATCAAACCCTTTGGGTCAATGCGTACTTGTTGATAAAGTGTGTGAGAGATGCCCTCTAATAATCCGAGAATCCTGTTTTCCGGCTGATTTGATGCTTTTGACGTTCGACGAGTTTGATGTTATTCTTGGTTTGGATTGGTTAACCGCGCATGATGCGGTTGTGAATTGCAAAAGCAAGACTATCGATTTGAGGTGCGCAAATAACGAAATAATCCGAGTTGAGTCTGCGGACTTAAGGGGGTTGCCAGCTGTAATATCAGCAATGTTGGCCCAGAAATATGTAAGGAAAGGGTGCGAAGTATACCTCGCGTATGTACTTGATGACAAGGAGTTAGAAAAGAAACCCGAATCGGTGCCGGTGGTCTGTGAATACCCGGATGTTTCTCCTGAAGAGTTACCGGGTTTGCCACCTGTTCGGGAGGTAGAGTTTGGTATTGAGCTTGTACCTGGAACTACGCCTATTTCGATCGCTCCGTATCGTATGGCACTAACCGAGTTAAAAGAGTTGAAAGCTCAGTTGCAAGAATTGACGGATAGAGGTTTCGCTCGACCGAGTTTCTCACCTTGGGGTGCACCAGTATTGTTCGTGAAAAAGAAGGACGGAACCATGAGGTTGTGCATTGATTATCGTCAACTGAATAAAGTGACGATAAAGAATAAGTATCCATTACCGCGTATTGATGATCTGTTCGATCAATTAAAGGGAGCATCGGTGTTTTCAAAGATAGATTTGAGATCGGGTTATTATCAGTTGCGGATTCGAGATTCGGACGTACCCAAAACTGCTTTCAGAACGAGGTACGGTCACTACGAGTTCTTAGTGATGCCGTTCGGGCTCACTAATACCCCTGCGGTGTTTATGGATTTGATGAATCGGATCTTCAGGCCGTATGTGGATCGGTTCGTAGTTGTGTTTATTGATGACATCTTGGTCTATTCAAGAGATGAGACCGAACATGCTGAGCATCTGAGGCAAGTGTTGCAAATTTTGTGGGATAAGCAGTTATATGCTAAGTTCAGTAAGTGTGAGTTCTGGTTAAGAGAGGTTAGCTTCTTAGGTCATGTGGTATCCGCATCGGGTATTCGAGTTGACCCGAGCAAAATTTCAGCCATACTTAACTAGAAGCCTCCGAGAAATGTTACCGAAGTCCGGAGCTTTCTAGGACTCGCCGGTTATTACCGACGATTTGTCAAAGGTTTCTCGATGATGGCCACACCAATGACGAAGTTACTTCAAAAGGATGTTAAGTTCGAATGGACGGAGAAATGTTAGAAAAGCTTCGATCAACTAAAAACTCATTTGACTGAAGCTCCAATTTTGGTACAACCCGAATCGGGTAAAGAGTTTGTCATTTATAGTGACGCATCCCTACTTGGGTTGGGTTGCGTATTGATGCAAGAAGGTCGAGTTGTGGCCTATGCATCGAGACAATTGAAGCCACACGAGAGAAATTATCCGACCCATGATCTCTAACTAGCCGCCATTGTGTTTGCATTGAAAATATGGCGACATTATTTGTTTGGTGAGAAGTGCCATGTGTTTTCGGATCACAAAAGTCTCAAATATTTGATGACTCAACGAGACTTGAATCTGCGACAAAGACGTTGGCTTGAGTTGTTGAAAGATTACGAGCTTGTCATTGGTTACCACCCGGGAAAGGCTAATGTGGTTGCGGACGCCTTAAGCCGGAAATCACTGTTTGCTTTGCGAGCGATGAATGTACACTTGTCTGTTCTACCTGACAATGTGTTAGTAGCTGAATTAAAAGCCAAACCATTATTGACTCATCAAATTCGTGAAGCTCAGAAAGTCGATGGTGAATTGGTTGCAAAACGAGCTGAGTGTGTTCCGAACAAGGAATCAGAGTTTCAGATTGATGATGATGGTTGTTAGAGGTTTAGAAGTCGTTTGTGCGTTCCAAGGAATTCGAAACTCATTCCGATGATCCTGAACGAAGCCCATTGTAGCCGAATGTCAATTCACCCGGGGAGCACGAAAATGTACAACGACTTGAAACGTCGGTTTTGGTGGCATGGTATGAAGCGAGACATCTCCGACTTTGTTTCGAGATGTTTAATATGTCAACAGGTGAAAGCGGAACATCAAGTGCCTTCAGGATTACTTCAGCCGATCATGATACCCGAGTGGAAATGGGACCGAGTCACAATGGACTTTGTGTCCGGACTGCCATTGTCCGCAAGTAAGAAGGATGCGATTTGGGTTGTTGTTGATAGGCTGACTAAGTCGGCTCACTTTGTCCCCGTGCGTACGGATCTTTCATTGGATAAACTAGCCGAATTGTATGTCTCTGAGATTGTGAGATTACATGGAGTACCTATTTCTATCGTGTCGGATAGAGATCCGAGGTTCACCTCACGATTTTGGAAGAAATTGCAAGAAGCTTTGGGTACCAAGCTGCATTTTAGCACCGCTTTTCACCCCCAAACCGATGGTCAATCCGAGCGGATAATTCAGATGCTTGAGGATATGTTGAGATGTTGCATCCTCGAGTTTAGTAGTTCATGGGAACGGTATTTACCTTTGATTGAATTCGCTTACAACAATAGTTTTCAATCAAGTATTAAGATGGCACCTTACGAGGCTTTGTACGGGCGTAAATGCCGCACACCATTGTTTTGGACTGAGCTTGGTAAAAGTAAAATTTTCGGAGTTGATTTGATTAAAGATGCCGAACAGAAAGTAAAGGCGTTATGGCTCGAACACGGGATCGAGGAAGCTACTTGGGAAACCGAGAGCTCGATGAAAGAACGATATCCAAACCTATTTACCGGTAAGATTTTCGGGGACGAAAATTTCTTAAGTGGAGGAGAGTTGTGACAGCCCAAAATTGACCCTAGTCGGGAAGTGGTTTCGGGACCGCTAAACCGAGTCACCGAAAGGTTTGAATGCGATGTTTATTATCTAGAATATGTAATCATGAATGTGTGAAAATTTCAAGCTTCGATTTAGTCGATTGCATGTGAATTTAGTCAATAGGACTTATATGAGAAAATTTTAAAATGTGATAGGTCAATGCATGAGGACCTATTAGTGCATGTGGAAGAAAAAGGGGACTTGCATGTCAAATTCCCCCTCCCTAATATGTAGTGGCCGGCCATGCTATGGGTGGAAACATGTTGGGAACATGTTGGCCTAGTGAGGTATGTAGGATAAAATATAATAAGAAGATGGGGAAATAAAGAAATGGAAAAAGGAAAGGATGGGTGGTAATTGTTTCTTTCCTCCCCTTTTGCCGTGAAAGTAAGAAGGAAAAACAAAAAAAAAAAGTGTCCATCTTTCTTCATTTCCCCTTGGCCGAATGTTCTAAAGAAGAAAGAAAAAAATTTGTTCATCTTTTATCATCCTTGGCCGAAAATGCTAAGAAGAAGGGGGAAGGGAAATAAGACATTCGGCCACTCCTTCTAGTCTTGAATAAGGAGTTAAAGGAGGTGAATCGAGCAAAGGCAAAGAAAAGGTTATCGAGTAGTCGAGTTGGAACCGTCTTACCCAACACGAGGTAAGTCATTAAGCATGTAGTTGGTATTATTTCAAATGGTCATAATGTGTATGTATTGATGCTGAATGGAATGAATAAATATACATATATATATATATGTGCATGTACGTATGTGATGATGAAATTGTTGAATGAAAGAAAAGAGGTAAGATGTACTGAGTTGTTGATCTCGGCACTAAACGTGCGGGATAACCATTTATGACCATGAGATTGGTGCTAAGTGCGCGGGATTAAATTGTACAGCACTAAGTGTGCGATTTGACTATGTTGCACTAAGTGTGCGAAATGAATATGATGCACTAAGTGTGCGAATTGACCATGCGGCACTAAGTGTGCGAGTTTGACTATGTAGCACTAAGTGTGCGATTTGATTATGTAGCACTAAGTGTGCGAGTTGATTATATAGCACTGAGTGTGCGGACTCGATATACATTCGTGAATCATTATGGACACTATGTGTGCGACACTATTGAGTCGATCGCGGACAGCGGATCGGGTAAGTGTCTTGAGTACGTGGCTAATAGGTGCTATGCTTATACTTGGTGTTGAGCTCGGTAAGTTCGAACCTATGTGACAAATATACTTGAAGTCACGTACATATAATTTATCGTAGGATGGGTGAAAGGCCGTATAGTCGTTTGATTGTAACGAAAATAAATCGATTTATGAAATTGCTTCAATGTCCTATTGATGAGTATTTAGAATGTGAATGCATGAATTGATATGAAATTGAATCGATAGGTTGGAGGAACTATGATATGGTTCGGTATGGATGGAGTAAATTGTCTCGTTCCATTTGTTTCCTCTTGTGATAATGTTATTGATAGATGGTAGTGCATTGCTTATGACTTACTGAGTTATAAACTCACTCGATGTTTCCTTGTCACCCATTATAGGTTGCTTGGACTCATCTATTTTTGCGTGGTCGGGCCGTCATCGAAGTCATCACACCGGATAGCAAGTTTTGGTACTTTCTTCTTAGTTGGCTTAGAAGAACATTTTGGCATGTATAAGCTAGTACGTTGTGTTTGAATTATGGCATGTAAACTTTAAGCCATGCGAAAATGGCACGAATGTTCGATTGAGTTGGATCAAGGGTAGGCATGAAATGGACCTAGTTACTTTCGTAACAGATGCTGGCAGCAGCAGTGTCATGAGATTGAAAAATCACTAAAAATAGTAGGAGTGGAATTAATTGATGAATAAATTATGTAATCGAAGCTCGATGAGTCTGTTTTCATGAGGAAGTAACGAAAAGATCATATGAGCAGTATATTAAGAGATAATCAGATTTTTGTGGGACAGGGCCAGAACGGTTTCTGGATTCCCTGCTCCGACTTTGGAAATTCATAATAAATTAACCAGAGATAATTAGGGGTCGTACCATATATGTACAGATTCCTCTCTGAGTCTAGTTTTCATAGAAACAAACGGCATCAGTATTGAAGCCCCGTGCAGTGAGATATCCAATTCGTAATGGGCAAAGGTCAGTGTAGTCGACCCCTGCAACATGGGAGACTTCGACTAATAAACTGTACCAATTGGCCCGACCAAAAATTCTAGAAAAACATACATAGATGGGAACATGAGTCTAGTTTCTTGGAAAAATCACGAAACTGATTTTCGAGTTACGAAACTCAAGATATGATTTTTAAAACGACTGGTACACAGATTGGGCTGTGTCTGGAAAATAAATTTTATAAGGGGTTAAAGCCAGTTAACACCTCGTGTCCGACTCCGGTGTCGGTTTCGGGTTCGGGGTGTTACAACTGCATGCATAGATAACAGAATGGTGAGAGAGGAAGGAAAGTTCTTATTTTTGGATTGTGTGCAACCAATTCTTGTATGAATGGTAGGATTTGATAGATTGATGATCTAACGTGTACAATTATCTTTCTTTTCACTCAAGAAGCTAATGATGATCTAAGGGATAAAGGAAAATGACCTGCTTTGTAGACTTTGCTAGAATTTCTGGTGAGTTTCTTCTTACTTCCATGTGTTGTAAAATTCTTTTTCATATAATTCATGTAAGGTAAGTAACCCACTTTTGTAATGTATGAATCGTGTATGTGTGGTTAATGGTCATTTAGTGTCATCAGTCTGAGTTTAATCTGTTTGTGATATGATGTAATGCCCCCAACCCGACCCGATTCACTAGATCTAGAACTTTGTTTTACATTACTATTACAAACTTATACATGCTTAAGACATACAAATTTTCAAAGAAATACATCTTATTAGTAACATTGCCAAAAAAAATGTGTCTAGGGGAGCAATGTGTACAAAATTTACAAATATATTTACACATCACACTAGCTATACTCTCCCCCTTATTTGACCTCTAAATAATACTTTGGACTTCATTTATTGACCACCAAGATCTATTCACTCTATAAATCTTACAAAATAATTTAGAGGCTTGTTTGGAATGTTTTTACCAGACTCAAACATGCTCATGCAACCCCCTCTCTATGCTTAAGTGCCTACTTTGCCACTCCTTTGGCATAACCCTAGCATCTCCTTTACTTGAGGCATAAAACATAAAGAGGTAAGTTTGATAGAACTTATTAAGAAAACCTTCTTTTACCTGAGTCATTATTCAAGGATTTCATCATTTGTTTCTCCTTCATAACTTTGACCCTATCGATTGTATAATTTTTTCCATAACCATCCATGTTGTCTTTTCTTTCAGAGCTAATCCGTACTTGCTAATTCTCAAAATACCGTGTTCACCATTCATTCAGATTCCACCCATATGCATTTGCTTTAGATGGTCATCACGAGAATCATTCTTCAAATTATGCCATGAAGGCGTTCCTTTCCAAAGATAGCCAAAAAAACTTTCCTTTTAGAGTCTCACCTCGTAGATATCCTTTTAACAAAGATAGCATCAAATGCTTCTTCCTTTAACAAAAATACTCATAAAGGCTTCCTTTATCAGAGATCGCCACAAAGGCTCATTTTTACAAAAATTGGTGTTTTTTCTGATAGGGATTCACCTAAACTCACCATCGTGAGGTTTGCTCCTCATCGTTGGTACTCACCCAACCATCTTTTAGTCCATTTGATGCCATAGCCCAGCCATGGTCTTACACTATATGGTCTTCAAAGTGCCATGGATATTTCCTTTCAAAGATTTGTTTTTTTAGTCTTGATGGACCTCATTAGATGACTCCGAAGACAGAAACATACACTTCATGCAGACTTATACTTGACAAACGCATTCACATCTGACTTACACATGATAGACTCTTTCACAACAGACTTGTTCATGTCCTCAATACACACATTAACATATTTTACTATTCAGATACATTAAACCTTATCCACAGAGGTAATATGCATACAAATCATTCCTACAAGCTTACCAGACACACATTTCTCACAGAATCATCACATCATGTATTCGTAGCTTATTTTCATAGGAGGTTTTAACATGCATAATACATTTTTAAGAGTCAGCTTAGGGACTCACCTATTAACCTTCATATTAGCTTGGGCTCCAAGTTCCACATCCACATGCGGACTCTTTGTAACACCCCAAAATAGGTCCTAGGAGTTTTATAGGTATTTAGATTTTAGCCTTAGAGTGTTCGAAATTTTGCAACATGATTTATCAGTAATGCTTTTTTACAATGGTTTTTAGAAAAATAAATTAATTTTTGAACAAAAGTTTTAAAGACCTTCAATTTTGAAAATTGGATTTATTTGTAAATGAGTCAAAATTGTGAGTTTTTAAGAGGCAAGTAAACCAAATTTTAAAATTCAACCTAATACTTCCCCCACCTAAATATATTTAACATTAGTTTCTTTCCCTCCCATTCATATTGTCGTCCATTTGTTTTCCCTTACCCTTTCTATTCAATTTTTTATTCCAAGCTCTAGTCTATTGATTTCCATCATCCTTACAACATTAAACCACCATAATACTTCAAAGAAAACACCCCAAAACACCATAGATTCCTCCCTTGTCAAGCTTGTGGGTTTTTTGGTTTTTTCATGAAACACTCAGTTTTTCATCAACTAAGGAAACGATTCATGTTCCCATTTGTTTTAAATTTTATTTAGTCTTTAGAACCAAGTTTTTAGCCATTAAATCACATGTTTTGTATAAAAGCTGAGAATTGGATTGTTAATGGTTGATTTCGAGATTTTGGATAAAAACATGGTTTCAAAGTGTTTTTAAATTTAATTTTGACATCATTAAGAGGTTTCTAAACTTACTTTGAAGTTTAGTTAAAGATTTCTTTAGTTTTAATGAATTTTCAAAAAATTTCCACAAACATGTCGAAAAAGTTAATACTTTGAACTAAGTATTTTTGTGTAGTTTAAAGGTTGGGAATTGGTTGTACGTGAATTATAAGATGAATGTAATTTATTTTAGGCAAAAATATTAAGTATAGATCGAGATATTTTAGTTTTAAGTTTGCTATGTTAAAGGTTTCGGTTACATGAGAACTTAGTTTTAGCTTATGTTTTGTATCATTGTAATGAATGCTTGGTTGATTTTTGGATGTATTGTTGTGTAAATTTGTTTTGTTGAAGTTTTGGATTCAATAGAACGTTCAATGAGTAGAGAAAAAGGCAAAGAAAAGCTTGTCTAAGCTTTTGGCTTCTCAGCAAATGCATATTTCTGGTGAGTGTTTTGGGATAGCTACTCATAGATAATTCATTGTGTAATTGGGAATTTAGAGGTAGCCTAAGCCCCTATTCTAAATTCTGAGTGTAAGTGTTCTCACACCTATGATTAAATGTGAAATATGTTTGCTTGTGCATTTGTGAAATTATGAAATCTGAACATATATGATATATGTTACGAGCTTTTGATGACTGTTGTGAAAGTGAATATACGGGTATGTTATTCATGCCATGTGACAGTAAATACATGGATATGTTTCCATACCATATGATAGATTATATTGTGCTACTAATGTGAATATGCAATGAATTCGTACAGAAAATCGGTAAGTAAATATGTGATAATAATGTGGATATTATGGCGTTGTGACCTTATGAGATCGTTGGACATAGTTGGCATGCCATAGGCTTATGAGTACTCACTTTTGTGTTGTGATATATGTGGGGCGTTGAGGCCCAGGGACAATTTCAGAGAGATAAGAGAATGTGAGCTAAGGTCCATTATCGGGATATGTATGTGTGGTGTGTTGGAGAGTGTCAGCTATATGCTTCACTTATAGGATATGTTCAACTCTCTGAGTCATTATGCTGCAATGGATATCCACATATACGATGTGTGGTGATAGGTCCACTTTATGTTTCATAATCTCAATAGCCAAATTATCGTAAAAACTAACAAAATGTGATTAAATATTATTGATATATGATGAAATATATGCTTAAATATTCATGTGACTAATGTCTGAATAAATTCAAGAAAGATTATTAATGTGTAAAATATGTAATAAGAGTAAAAGATGATATGAATATGTTGTATGTCTGCTTTGTTGATGCATGATGACTTGTTTATGTAGTGGTTATTCTGAGCATTCACTAAACTTGTTAAGCTCACCCACTGCATTTTAACCTTCGCAGAGTAGTCGCATTTACGGTGTGAGCGGTGTGGCCTTCGAGGGTGATCCAAGCCGGTTATTTAGCTTCTATTAGTAGGTATTATATGCTTTATTATGTTGGGGTATAAAGGCAATGTGATAGGCAATGTGGTAGATTTTATATCGGTTTTGCTAAGTCTGTTTTTGGGTTGTTTCCATGATATTTATGTTTGTAGGTTGGTGGATTTGAACATGATATTGGGACTGCTATTTCAGACATTTTGATGTTTAATTAACTACGTGAATGAAGCATGTTGTTTAGGATTAACTTTGAATGGTTTTAACGTAGATGTATGCTAAGATTTTACAATCTGGAGCAAAGGTATCGATATTTGGTTTTAGAAAATAGCACCTCTATATTTTTGAAAGTGCAGGGAAACGAATTAAAGAATTGATGTCGATACTCTTGCCCGAGTATTGGTACTTGAGGTAAATTTATTGATACCTTGCAAAAGGTATCGATAGTTTTCAATGTTTCTGAATTTTGGTGAGAAATGTAATGCAATTTTGGCATCAATTTTTCATGTGGCATCGATACCACTTAAAGAAAATATCGATACCACCTCTTCAGTACCGATACCTATGTAATATTTTTTTGAAAATTTTCTAAATGGTCCTAATGCTCGATGTATGTCTATTTTGTGTTTGTTTATTGTATGCTAGCATGGTTAAATGTTAATTAGAGTTTGCATGTCTTAATATGTGCATGATTACTATAGTAACAAAAGAAAATAAAGATGTTTGTATACTAAATGTGACGATTATGATGAAACCGATGTGAGATGGTCGTGTGGCATCCTGACACTTGGGCTTGGCGACCAGGTCCGGTATAGGGTGTTACACTATTGAAGGTCATTGTTTGTAAGACAAAGACATACTATCAAATTTTCATTTACATAACTCTTATTTCAATCAAAAACCTAAACAAACTCTATTTAAGGCATTACTTCTACATCATTCTATTTACACTCAAGCAAGCTCACTTTCGCAGGAGAAACTCATGTGAGTCTAGAACACTTACCTCAGGTGAACAAACAACCCTATATTTGAACTCCGATCTCTAGTCTTACCGTAGCAAGAAAATCCTCTAATCAACAACTATGGGAAGATATCAATTGTGCTCTTTTAAATAGAAGGGAGAGGATAACTTTCCTTCCTTCATAAGCTTTCACCATGAGACTTGACACATGTCACTCAACTTTCAAATCTGCCCTTATTGGTGGCTTACAATTGCGAGGAAATGTGTATAAGAGTCCAAAATATTTTCATAATTTTGATTTTACCGATCATTCATTTCTAACTATCTCTTTAGTGTATAACCTACACTTTAACTAAACTAACTCGGCACACATTAACATTGGCGACATCCCTTACCCCTCACGAACCCTTGACATCTTTTGCTAATCTCTCCTTATACTCATACACATATTTTAGGGAGGTATTCCTTTCCTTAAATTTCCATTATTCCCTATGCGCCCTATTAGCATGCCAGAACATCAATTGGGCAAGTAGAATCGTGCCAACCAAATTTACTTTAACCTACATGCCCAGACTCAGGAATTCTCCAAGTCCGGGTGTTACATATGAAGTGAGAGTCATCCTTCATGCTTAAGCCACTACCATCTGCTTCGAATATGAGAAATATGATTTGATCTATGGTGATGGAGAAGATGATATATATTTGTGTACTGGCATATCATGATAAAACATGATAATATGATTGAAAATAATATGAGGAGTTAAGGGAGAGTATGTATGTGAGTGAGACTGTATGATCTGATTTTAAATTTTGGGTACGTGGTTGGCATGAAGATGGGTTGCTTGAGTTGTGTTAAGTTGGCATACAATATACGGCCATGTGTTAAGTAAGTTGGCGTACTAAGTCTGTATGTGTTCTATATACATGCCTTTGGGCATATTATGACTATCCTGTGTAAGTTCCTTTGAAACGTTCAGTCGTATTGTGAGTAAATATAAGTATAATGGCTTTTTGGAACACACTAAGTTTGTATGAACTTATTCTGTTATCTTTTCCTTCTCAGGCTTAGTGATTGAAGGAAGACTGTTTGTTAAAAGAACTACGCCAGAGTGTTGTTGTTATTGTGAGTTAACTATTTTGTTCTGTATCATGAATGACTACTACGGTGGCATATAATTGTATTTTGGAAATAATTTGTAATAACAATTATTATTTTGACAATAATTTATTTTTACGAGATTTTATTTAAAATATTAATGCTTGTAATTGAATTAAATATTTTGTCCAATGAAATTTATTTACTAAAGCCTTATATGCCAAATTTTTTATACGTTATTTTAACTGCTAATGGTAATATTCAAACTTTAAGCAACAAGCATTATATGTTTTATGTCTAGAACTTTGTAAAATTTTATAAAGCTTCCACCAAATGTTTTAAAGTTGGTCTGATTTTAAGTGTGACACATCATACTCGGATCCAATTACTGGGTTGGGTTTGGCATGTTACATGTTTGATATCAAGGTCAAGGTTAAGTCGATTATTGAAAAATCAAAGGTCGTGTCACATCCCATCATGCATGATACAACTCTTGTTTAATCTTTTTGTTTTGATCACAGTGTCATCAAAGCTGCAACACCCCTAACTCGAATCCGTCGCCGGAACAAGTGTATGGAGCATTACCAGAGCTTACAAAGCAAACAAAAAAAATTTCAAACATTTCAAAACATATCAATATTCATATAAAAAAACCCATAAAAATCATTCATAATGTCCCATATACAAGCCCTCGAGGATCAAAATATGCGTTAGAAACAAGTCGAGACTAAATCGAAAACTCAGAGAATTTTCATAAAACATTGAAAATTTTCAACACTTCAGGGGTCACATGGCCATGTGGGCATTCAAAATAGGGACACAGTCGTGTCCCAGCCCGTGTTTGTGCACCCGTATAACTTTCTCACTTGTGCCACACGACCAAACCACATGCCCGTATACTAGGCCATGTACCCTTTGAAATAACCTCACTCGCCCATGTGCCAAGCCGTGTGCTAGGCCATGTAACGGCCTGACTTGCTACCTATTAAAAGCTACAGGAGACACACGGCCGTGTCACTTGACCATGTGTCACACACGGCTGAGACACACGCCCGTATCTCTGCCCGTGTGGATGAAAATAGGTCATTTTACAAGCCATTTTTCTTACCCAATTTGGCATGTACCCACAACCATAAATACACATGTTCACAAGCCATAATAAGGCACCAAAACCATGCATATTCTAGCCTTATATAAATGGACGATCACATACAACCACTATGCCCCTAAGCACCTAAAATGACAATATATAAACATGTATAACTATGTATTCAGTTTGGCCAATTAATCAACTAACTTATAGGCATGTTTGCCTTAATACATAACATGGTACTTACTTACCAAAATATACCAAATGGTACTAATCATGCCATTCAACCACTAGCATTTAAAACCATATAAGCCATTCGAACAAAGTGCCAAAACACAAGCCAAACAAATGGCCATTTAATAACCAAAATACATTGCCACATTAGCCAAAATACCTATACATGCCATTATAACCAAATTAAACAACCGAATGTACCAAAAGAGTCGATAGATAGTGTGATATAGCTCGACAAGCTTCCAACCCGAATAAGCTTTCGATTCACTATAAAACACTAAAAATAACACAGACTAAGCATTTAAGCTTAGTAAATTAGTACAACTTAGAATTTAACTTACCATTTAATCAAGTAATAGGTAAGTAACAAAGCATATCCCAACACATTTTGGCCAAATGCCTAAGCACATATACACTAACCAATATTAGCCATGTAAATACATATATGATCCAATACTCATGAATGAGCTCAATAATTAATCTAGTTCCATATACATGTATCATCCAACTCATATATCCATATATCATGTAACATCATTTCCAGGTAATTTTTATATATGCCTGTAATAGTTCATATCGAACTCTCGAGCTGTAGAATAGTATGCTCTCACAAGCTATAAATTGGTATGCTCTTACGAGCTATAAATCGATACGCTCTTACAAGCTATAAATCGGTACGCTCTTATGAACTGTAGAGTATCCGCAACACATGCAGGACCTCAACCAAATCATGTAACCCTAATGACATGTCATTTATATTCTACGGATTCCTAAGGTTCAAACGGGGCACAGTAATCATCATACATCGTTGGATATGCACTCAATAATTCTATATAACAAATCACAACATTTATATATATTTCAATTAAAAACATAAAAACACAATTTAATTACACAAACTTACCTCGACGAGTATACATAGATACGAAGGCAATTAATTTAAAACATTCTATTTGTCCTGATCTAACTTTGTACGAGGTCTAACTGGATCTATATGGATAAATTTAACTCCATTCTACATAAAATTCATTCAATTTAATCCAAAACCTATTTTGGAAAAATTATCACTTTGTCCCTATATTTTTAATTCTTTTCAATTTAGTCCCTAACTCACAAAAATGGAAATTTCCACAATTTAACCATGTATAATTTTCTATTTTTCAATTTAGCCCCTATTTGACAATTTCACCAAAAATTCCTTTACAAAAGTTGTTTATCTAACAACAACCATCCATTTTATAACATCAAACTTCAAAACTCATGTATATGCATCAATGGTAAAACCCTAATAGTTTAACAACTTCATAAATTAGTCCTTGGGCTAGCTAGATTAAGCTACAATGATCCCGAAAACGTAGAAATCATTAAAAACAGGATGAAAAATCTTACCACACAAGCAAGAGAAGTGACCGAATGATATAGCTCTCAAATGGATTTTTCTTAACCCTAAATTCGATTGAAGATGATGATAAAAAAGATGATACTTGGTTATGTATTATTTATTTAATCATTAATAATTAATTTACTTATATAACGTTTTAAATTATGACAAATTACACAAAATGCCAAGCCAACATATTCCACTAACGCATTTATGGTCTAATTAACATATAAGGACTTCCATTTTAAAGTTCTACAGCTATTTAATACCTTTAGCAACTAGAACACAATTTTTACACTTTACGCAATTTAGTCCTTTTTATCAAATTAAACATGTAAACGGTAAAATTTCTTAACAAAATTTTTTTATGGTAATACTATCATGTTGTAGGTAATAAAATAATAATAAAATAATTTTTCCAATTTCAAATTTGTGATCCTAAAACCACTGTTTCGATTTCACTAAAAATGGGCTGTTACAAAAGTGACCCAATTGATAAATCATTTAAGTTATTTCCCATAAAAATATAAAATTTAAACCTTTAAGTAAAATCAAATTGTAACAACCCATTTTTCAATCGTGTCAGAAATAGTGGTTTTGGGGCCATCAAATTTGATGAGTAAGTTTGTAAATATTATTATTTATATTTACAAGTCAAATATGGTTTTAAAAAGGTTTTTGATTTGATAATTTATGTTATATAAGCGATTTATAAAGTTCAAGTGGGAAGACCCTAAAGTCAAGTGATTTAGAAAATGAGGTACTAGGACCTCATTTCTATAAACTGAGCCGTAAAGATTTTTATAAAAATTTACGGAGTGTCATTAAGGTGGTATTAAATTTTCGTTGAAAACTTTTAACGTTTCGATAATTAATTAGTTAAAAAGGACTAAATCATAAAAGATGTAAAATTTAATGGTTATAGCATTATTTGTATCTAATGGATATAAAAGCATGAAATGAGGACCTAAAGTAGTAATTCAACCAATTTAGAGGATAGTGGATGATCATGGCTTGGCATTTGGTGAAATTTGGTTGAGTTTTTAAGGGTAAAATGGTAATTAGTCAATAAAATAAAATAAAATCAAAATGCTTTATCATCTTTTACAATCTTTCTCCACCGATTGTTAATGGAGGAAGAAGCCATTTTTTTATGAATGGAGGTTTCGGCAAGTTCAATTCTAAATTGGTATGTGATTTTAGCCCCGTTTCTAATAATTTTTATGTTTTTGAGATCGTTGCAACTAGGTCCAGCTAGCCTATACCTTCAATTTTGAAACTGTTAAACATTGATGAATCTAGTGATTTTTTTATGTTAAATGATGAATTTGAAATATTAGTTGTTATTTAAAAGTATTTTGTTAACTGATTTTTTATGAATTTATCGATTAGGGACTAAATTATTAAAATAGTAAAAGAATAAGGATTTGATGTGAAATTGTTGCAAAAATGGGCTGAAATGGGTACCATGAATATTCAACTGATATGAATTTGCAATAAAAATGGTTAATTTGCATGTTTTAGGCTAAGAGACTAAATTGAATAAAAGTAAAATTTTAGGGGTAATTTTGTAAAAATGATGAAATTGCATAAAATAAGTTGTTTTACTATCTAAATTAATAAATTAAATGAAATTATTAATTTAGATCAAGATAGAGTGGAAAATCAAGGTGAATGGTAAATTACCAAAATGCCCCTAAACTTTGTCATTTTTGCAACTTAGCTAGGTAAGTTTATAACTCAGTTAGTTCAATTAATTATTGTTTTGATAAATTATTATCTATTTTTGTATATATGTGAATCAAATTTGTCAGCTTGAAGGAAACGAATAAGACCATGATTGAAAGATACTATGGCAACACAACATAAAAAGTACAAGACCATGGTTGGACCATGGCAATGTTTACGTAAGACCATAGCGAGGCTATGGCAGTTTTTCAGACGTAAGACCGTGGTTGGACCATGGTAGTGGGTATATATATTTAAGACCATAGCTAGGTTATGGCATTCTAATGATAAGACCATAATCGGGTTATGGCACTATGAGCGTAAAACCATGGCAGTGCACATGTAAGACCATAGTTGGACTATGGCACAATATGAAATGTGTACTGGGGTTTCAATCATCTTTACAGTGTTCATCAAATATGAAAAGGGATGGTTTCGACCATCGTTTAGCACATTTGTGTGTGCTCTAGTAAGGGTTCTGATTGACTTCACTACGACAAATATGGAAAGGTATGATGTACCAATGATCAAAGTATGAATATTCATGACTTGAAAGGTATGATTTAAGTGATGCTATGTTTATGTACCATATCTTACCATGTGATGATATTGCTAAGTTATGTGTTTAATCACTAGCTTGTGACTATGGTAAATGTTATGTTTATGTCTTTTGTGTTATGCAAATGAAATGGTAAGTGTTTAATCTGAACCAAGACAAGTGTGTATAAAATTATTGAAATGATGATACAAGGAAAACATGATATGTTATGAAGGATGATAAATCCAATTGAATCATGCTCAAGTATAATGGTTATCTATGTTAAGTTCACATGAATTATAGTCAATTATGCTAACATGTGTTGTTTTTGGTACTTGTGCTTGTACCAAGTTTATGATTGAACTATATTATGTTTAATCTTATTGAAATACATTGAAACAGTAAGTGCTCAATTGGTAACATGCTTATGTCCATGAAAAGGTGAAATAAATCAACATATGTAATTTCTTATGCAATGGTTGATTATCTAGTTGATTCCAAATGAGCTATGTTTAAATGCACTAGTTTGTAGTTGTGGCTGATATTATGTGTATATCTTGTGCGTTATGCATATGAAACAAGTGATGAAAGGTAATGAAATGGTAAATTTATAGTTGAAATGAAATTTGATGAAAAAGAAGTATGAGTTTGAATGATGTACTATATGTGAGAAGTTTACGTATGCTATGAATGAATATACCTATATCATGGATAGATACACTAAGTCAAGAATTGATAATGTTGTTTAGGCTTATGATAAGCATTGGGAACAGAATGAGAAGAAAGTAGATTGACAAGTGTATAATCACTATAGGAAATTAAGCTTTTAGCGGCGCTTTTAGTGGTGTTTGGACAAAAAATGCCGCAAATGTTATACATTAGTGGCGCTAACTGAAAAATGCCGCAATAAGTAAAGCAATAGCGGTATTTATGAGAAAAATGCCGCAAAAGGTAAAGCATTAAATGTATTGAATTTTTCATGTAATTGAATGGTGAATATCCAACAATGCCATGACAGTTATCGAGCCCCGTTTGAACCTTCGAAATTCATAGGATACAAATGACATGTCATTAGGACTTTCATGTTTTGAGTACTGGTCTTAAATGTCTTATTGATGGCTGAAATCCTATATTTGTTGCAGATACTCCACAACTCGTGTGAGCAGCATTGTGTAGCTTACATTTCGACCCACAGCTCATTTGAGCAGGCCTATTTCACAACTCGTGTGAGCAACGATGTAAATGAAAGGTTAAGATTATATGTTTAGCATACTTCATGTGAGCTTTCCTGAGTATCTGATGATATTCTAAATGGTTCAACGGGCATGAAACGGAAAGGAAAGGTAAGTGTTCAAATGAACTATATCATGAAATTATGAAAAGGATTGAAATTGAAAGTTTCAATGAAAGTATGTTATGTTCATGAAAATGATGCATTAAAAGAAGTATGTTCATGTATAAATAGCTTATCCTATGTTAATTCAAGTGAATTATGTTTGATTGAACTAATATGTGTTATTGATGGTGCCTAGGCTTGTGCCAAGCTTGAAATGGTATTGAAATGGTAAGTTATGTTCATGTTTTACGAACTTACCAAGCATTAGGTGCTTACGTAATTTCTTTCCTATGTTTATTTTTGGTTAATCGAAAGCTCAATCAGATTGGAAGCTCATCGAAGATCTATCACACTATCCAGCAATTATATCGGTAGTTTTTGATGTTTTGGCCAAGGTTATAATGGCATGTATAGGTGGACTTGTGTTTGATGTTTAGTTGAATGCTTAGATGTTGATTTTGGCATGCATATGTTGGTTGTTTTGGTACCATTTTGGTAATGGTTAATTTGTGTCATTTAATGTTTTTGATGCATGAATGGTATGGTTCAAATAGTGAGATTTTGTTGAAATGCTAGGTTAAGATATGATATGTTTTGAGATGGAAATGAGCTAGATGTGTATGAATGAAATGTGGTCAAGTATATATATGTTTAGGTAATATTATATGTTTGTTTTTGATGTGCCTTACATGGCATATTGGTTGACTGATTTTGGTCTATTGAATTGGTCAATTCATGCATGTTTTGGTAAGGTTTTGGTGCTTTGAGTTTGGGAAAAATTTGCTTTAGGATACATTCTTGCTTTAGTTATGGAAATGGTTTGATTTTGGCCAATTTCATGTCCACATGGCCTGAGACACGGGCATGTGACTCAGTTATGTGTGATACATGGCGATGTGACACGGCCATGTGTCCCCTGTAGGATTTAAGGCATGCATGTCATGTTGTTACACGACCTAGCACATGGCCTGGAACACGAGCGTGTGTAGCCATTTCGGGAGTTACACAGTCTGGCACACAAGCGTATGGGTTGGCCGTGTAACCCAACTCAGAGAGTAACACGGGCACGGACACAGACATGAGCTAGGACACAATTGTTTGTCCCTATTTCAAATGTTACATGGCATGAGATACGGGCGTGTGTCTTAGCCCTGTGAATCACACGGCCTTGTGACCCCTGCAATCCAAATTTTCTAACTTTTTCTTAAACGTTCTAAATGTTTCCAATTTAGTCTCAAATTTTTTTAAAGTGTTTTTAAAGCCTCGAAGGCTCGATTAAGGGACGATATGCATGTAAATTTATGATTTATGCTATGTTTATATTGATGTATGAGATATATGTTTTAATGTTAAGTATTTACTGTAATACTCCGTAACCTTATTCCGACGATAATTACGAGTTACGGGTGTTACATAATGTGTCTGCAACAAAAGAAAATAAAAGTTAAGTAAATTAAAAACAAAGGAAATGAATAAAATAGTGTAGGAGAGAAATATTAAGCAGTTCGAAAAGTGATGGAATTTTTATCACGAATTATAAGAGCTCCAAAGTAATGCTTTAATTGTTGGCCATTGACTTTGAAAGTAGAACCCGTCTTGCCGTCTTTGACTTCTACAGCTCCATGACGATAAACATGCACTATCTTGAATGGGCTAGACCAACGAGATTTTAATTTTCCAGAAAACTATTTAAGCCTAGAATTAAATAATAGGACTTGTTGTCCAGGTGCAAATTGTCGTGGCAAAATCTTATTGTCATGCCATCGTTTGTTCTTTTCTTTGTACAACTTGGCATTCTCAAAAGCTTATGCTCTAAATTTTTCCATCTCATTCAACTCCAATAGGTAGTTAGTACCAGCAGCACTCCAATTCATATTCAATTTCTTAATTGCCCAATATGTCTTATGTTCAAGTTCACTGGGAAAATGACATGGTTTACCATAAACAAGCTTGAAAGGCGACATCTCAATGGTGTCTTGAATGCAATTCGATATGCCCACAAAGCTTCATCCAATCTGGATGACCAATCTTTGTGGGTAGGATTGAGTACCTTCTGTAGAATTTGTTTAATCTCTCTATTAAAGACTTCTGCTTGTCCATTTGTCTAGGGATGGTATGCCGTGGAGATTTTATGTTTAACTCTATACCTATTCAGAGCATTAGAAACTAATTTGCAATCAAAGTGTGAACCTTCATCACTAATCAGAGCATGAGGGGTACCAAACCTAGTAAAAATATTCTTATGTAGAAATTTCAGTACCAATTTGGCTTCATTCGTTGGTAAAGCAATAGTCTCAAACAACTTGGAGACATAATCAATAGCTACAAGTATGTATACATTGCCCCAAGAAAGTGGAAATGGACCTATAAAATCAATTCCCTAAACGTCAAATAGTTCCACTTCTAAAGTTGTGACAGCCCTAAAATGACCCTAGTCGGAAAGCGGTTTCGGGACCGCTAAACCGAGTCACCAAATTATTTGAATATGATATTTATTGTCTAAAATATGTGAATATGAATGTGTGAAAGTTTTGAGCTTCGATTTAGTCGATTGCATGTGAATTTAGTAATAGGACTTATGTGTGACACTTTTGAAATGTGATAGGTTAATCCATAAGGGTCTATTAGTGCATGTAATAAAAAGGGTGGACTTGCATGTCAATTTCCCCCATTTAATTACTAGTGGCCAGCCATGACAAAGGGTGATGGGCAAAACATGTCATAAAACATGTTGTGCTAATGGTTTATGGGAGAAAGGATAAAATAATAATGGGAAGGTAAATGATGACAAAAAAAATGTGTGTGGTTGCCCCCCCTCCATTGCCGTGAGTTGAAGAAAGATAACAAAAGAAAAAAATTTACATGCTCATCTTTCTTCTTGGTTGCCGAATTTGGGAAAGGGAAGATTGAAGAGGAAAAACCAAGGTATTCGGCCATGGCTATCCTAGTTTAAGCCCAAGAGCAAAGAGGATCAAAGTCGGATAGGGGAAAAGAGAAAGTAGACGAATAGCCGTGGATATCTAGTCGTCAACCGCTTCCGAGGTAAGTTTTAAGTGATTAAACGTTGAGTAAATTCAATCATAATAGGACATAATGAGTTGATTTAATAAGATATGATGTGGCCATGATATGTCTTAAACTCAAATGGTAAGTTCATATGTGTTTGGACTTGGAAAGTTAAGAGCAAATTGTAATAATTTGCTTTGGACAGCAGCAGTAACGTGATTTTAGAAAATCACTATAAATTTTTGGTGTGGAATTATAGGCTGAATAAAATATGTAATCAAGGCTTAATTAGTCTAGTTTCTTATAAAAGAGACCTTGTGAGCAAACAAATTTCCTATAAAGAGATATTTAAAGTTGTGTGAGACGGTGTCAGAATGACTTCGAAATCCCCTGTTCTGTTTTTAGAAAATCATTATAAATTGTACAAAAATGGTTATAAGATAAAATTTATATGCTTAGACTCCTTAATGAGTCTAGTTTCAAATGAAATCAAATACAACACATTTTGAATTCTGTAAAATGAGAAATTTGATTCGTAGTGAAGAGTGGTCAGATTAGTCAAACAGTGAAATAGGGGAAAACTTTAAGAAAAATATGGTATTGATTGGCCAAACCTAAAATTCTGAAAATTTTATGGATGGAAGATATACGAGTCTATATTCAGGGAAAATTAACGGCAAGTGATTTGGAGTTTTTTAGCTCCAGTTGTAAATAATTTAGTGACTACTGCTCAGGAAAACAGCTCGTAGTGAATATGTGATTTTGTTGTAAACATGGATAAAACTTGTTTTAGTTACTCATAAGCTATTGATTAAACCCATACGTGAATTCTAAATCGTGATATTGTAAAACGATACATGAGTGTTAGATGGATCTTTGATATTAAAATTTGTGAAATTGTAAGTTTATGAGTATTCGAATATGAAATGATAGTATGGCGTGAAATTGAATTATTCATTGGGAAATGATTAATGTATATTCGGCCAAGACAAAGTGTATACATGATAGTATATGTGATATGTGAAGTATATTTGGATAATTGTGATGTGAGTGTATATATATGTGATAAGGCCTAATGGCCGATGTGATGAATGTGAAAGTGTATATATGTGATAAGGCCGAATGGCCAATGTGATGAATGTGAAAGTGTTTATATATGTGTATATATATGTGATAAGGCCGAATGGCCAATGTGATGAATGTGAAAGTGTATATATATGTGATAAGGCCTAATGGCCGATGTGATGAATGTGAAAGTGTATATATATGTGATTAGGCCTAATGGCCGATATGATGAATGTGAAAGTGTATATATGTGATAAGGCCGAATGGCCAATGTGATAAATGTGAAAGTGTATATATATGTGATAAGGCCATGTGATGAATGTGAAAGTGTATATATATGTGATAAGGCCTAATGGCCAATGTGATGAATGTGAAAGTGTATATATATGTGATAAGGCCTAATGGCCGATGTGATGAATTTGAAAGTGTATATATATGTGATAAGGCCGAATGGCCAATGTGATGAATGTGAAAGTGTATATATATGTGATAAGGCCTAATGGCCGATGTGATGAATGTGAAAGTGTATATATATGTGATAAGGCCTAATGGCCAATGTGATGAATGTGAAAGTGTATATATATGTGATAAGGCCTAATGGCCGATGTGATGAATGTGAAAGTGTATATATGTGATAAGGCCTAATAGCCGATGTGATGAATGTGAAAGTGTATATATGTGATAAGGCCGAATGGCCAATGTGATGAATGTGAAAGTGTATATATATGTGATAAGGCCTAATGGCCGATGTGATGAATGTGAAAGTGTATATATGTGATAAGGCCTAATGGCTGATGTGATGAATGTGAAAGTGTATATATGTGACAGGGCCGAGTGGCCAACGTGATGGATGTGAAAGTGTATAAATGTGATAAGTCCCGAAGGGCAATTGTGTCAGTACTATATCCGGGATAAAACCCCGCAGGCTTTATGCGAGAGTATTATCCTGATTAATGTCCATAGGCTTGGTGCTCGTACTATATCCGAGCTTTAAAGACCCGATGGCTAAATGCTAGGATTCAAGTAAGACTTTGATATTGAGTATCTGCATTAAGTTACCATCAAATAAGTATTATGTATTCAAGATGTTCAGGTACGTATTACTTACTCATCGGTGGAGTGATTTCGAGGTGAATTATCAGTATCAAAGAGGTAGGTAAATGTGATTAATATTATAACTCCAAATGTGAGAATGTGCTTTGGAAATATTTGACCATCTAGGTCATTATTATTCGAAAGTATATATGTGGCAGCCAAGTGTTGCGTTTAATGATATTATAGATCGAGATGAAGCTCTAGATTAACTTCATCGAACAGTTGAAATGAATGACCAATAATAGTGATTGAGAACACTTTGTCTTGCTTAAAACTTACTAAGCATTAAATGCTTACTCCGTTCTTTGAATCTCTGTTTTATAGATTTTGGTTCGTCAGCTATCGGACTCGGGATTATTGAAGTCGAAGTCGCCCACACTATCAAAGCCCTTTTGGTACACTTTTGGTTGAACTCTGAAAATGGCATGTATAGGACTACCCTTTTTGTAGTGGGTCATGGACCCTTTGGATTTGTATAATTTTGGATAGCCATGCGAAAATGGCTTATATATGTTTGAGCATAATGTTATAATCATTTGGTATGGATATGGTTATTGAGAGGTGTGGATATGCTTAACAAGGATTGGCCATGGGAATGGTTAATCACTATCATAATTTGTGCTATTTATGCTAAAAGGGCTAGTTGAATCATGGAAACTATGAAATAGGTAAAGTCTACCTTAAAGGCAGATGCTGACAGCAGCAGTGATGTAGATTTGGAAAATCACTAAAACTAGTAGGAATGGAATTAAATAGTGAATAAATTATTTAAATGAACCTTGATGAATCCACTTTCATATGGAAGAAACGAAACGGTCATATGAGTGGTATGTTAAGAGATAATTAGGTTTTCGTGAGACAGGGCCAGAACGGTTTCTGGATTCCCTGTTCCGAATTTGGAAATTCATTATAAATTAACCAGAGATAATTAGGAGTCATGCCATATATGTATAGATTCCTCTCTGAGTCTAGTTTCTATAGAAACAAACGGCATCAGTATTGAAGCCCTGTACAGGGAGATATCCAAATTGAAATGCATGAAGGTCAGTGTAGTCGCACCCTGTAATAGGGGAGACTTTAACTAATAAACTGTACTAATTGGCCTGACCAAAATTTCTAGAAAAAAATATGTAGATGGACATAGGAGTCTAACTTCAGGGAAAAATCACGAAACTGATTTTCGAGTTGTGAAACTCAAGATATGATTTTTAAGGTGACAGCGACACAGTTATCCAGCTGTCTGGAAAAATTTAAAATGGACTACGATAGTAAGCGAATTTAGTCTGTGAACCCCTCGTGTCCGACTCCGGCAACGGTCTCGGGTACGGGGTGTTACAAAAGTAGTTTGCAAGGGCATTTCATTCCTCCTCGATATATTTCCAGTTCTTTGACAGCTATCGCAAACTTGAAAAAATTCATGAGCATCTTTAAACATGTTTGGCCAATAAAAACAAGATTGGAGAAATTTTGCAACAGTTCTCATGCCCTCAAAGTGTCCTCCATATGGTGCTGAATGAAAATGATATAAAATACTTTAAATCTCGTCATTCGGAACACACCTCTGAATTATCTGGTCTGTACAATGTTTGAATAAAAATAACTCATCCCAATAATATTGCTTGGCATCATGGATAGATTTCCTTTGTCTTTGATTGGTGAGCTTAGGTGGCAACAATTCACTAACCAAAAAATTTACGATATCGGCATACCACAATAATGTCATGGAAACTAATAGTTGCTCATCTAGGAAATCATCCTGAATGCACTGAATATTAACGTCATCATTTCTTGCTTCAATTCGACACAAGTGATCAACCACTTGATTTTCTATTGATTTTCTATCTCTAATTTCTAGATCAAATTCCTGTAATAGTAGTATCTATCTAATTAATCCAGACTTGGCGTCTTTCTTGGTAACCAAGTACTTAATAGCAGAGTGGTCTGTATAAACCGTAACTTTGGTGCTCGCTAAATAAGCTCTGAATTTGTCAAGGGCAAATACCACACCTAACAGCTCCTTCTCAGTGGTGGTATAATTTAGCTGTGAATCTATCAATGTACGGCTTGCATAGTAGATAGAATGAAATAACTTGTCCTTTGTTTTTCCCAAGTACTGCCCCTATGGAAAAATCACTAGCATCACACGTAAGTTCGAAAGGTAAAGTTCAATCTAGTACTATGACTATTGGTGCTGTGACTAGTCGCTTTTTCAATTACTTAAATGCTTGTACGCACGGCTCATCAGAATTGAAATATTTGTTATGTTGTAACAATGAACACAGGGGTTTGGATATTTTTGAAAAATCTTTGATAACTCATCAATAGGATCATGAGTGGCCAAGAAAAATGTGAATACCTTTAACTGTGGAGGGTCGTGGAAATTTCTCAATAACCTCAATTTTTATTTTGTTGACACAATCCCTTGCTGTGAATTTTATGTCCTAGAACAATCCCTTCACAGACCATGAAGTGGCATTTCTCGCAATTGAAAACAAGGTTGGTTTCTTCACACTAACAAAGAACTAACTCAATATTTTTTTAAACAGTATTCAAAAGTATCACCAAACACCGAGAAGTCATCTATAAAAGCTTCTAAAAATTTCTCCACCATGTATAAAAATATTGCCATTGTGCAACACTAAAATGTTGCAGGGGCATTGCTTAATACAAACGGCATCTTTCGGAACGCAAAAGTTCCATAAAGACATGTGAATGTGGTATTCTCTTGATCAGTGGGAGCTATGGCAATCTAGTTGTACCCCAAATAATCATCTAAAAAATAATAGAAGGCTTTCCCTACTAATCTATCCAACATTTGGTCGATAAATGGCGTAGGAAAATGGTCATTCCTTGTTGCATTGTTAAGTTTCTGATTGTAATAGCCCGAAATTGGGGCTAGTCGGAATAGTAGTTTCGGGACCACAAATTCGACGAGAAAAAAAATTATTTTCATTATATTTTTATGGTCTACGATTTCCCAAAATGATTTCGTAAAAATTTCGTTCGAAAATTTTGACGTTTAGGCACTCAATTTGGTCAAAAGGACTAAATTGTAAAAAGTGCAAAGGTTTAGTTCTATATGTTAGAGCTGTCCAATTGTTATGAAATTTTAAATTGAAGGTCTTTATATGGTAATTAGACCATTGGTTAAGTTGGTGAACAAAAATGGGTATGGTTAGGCATGTTTCCAAAGTTTTTCATTAAGGGTATTTTGGTCATTTAGTTATTAAAATGAATTAAAAACAAAATTAAAAGGAAATTTTTGTCCACCTTCAACCCCTAGGTCGAAAATTGAATTGAGAAACCATGGCCAGGTTTTTTCAAGCTTCCAAGCTCGATTGAAAGTCCGTTCTATCCCCGTTTTTAATAATTTTTATGTTTTTGAAATCCTTGTAACAAGATTTACCTATTTTTACCATTGTTTTGAACTAGGGTTTGTGTTTAAAAATTTACCCATGAATGATATGCATGTATTTTGATGTTCTATGGAAGAATATAAATGTTTGGAGTGTTATAAACGATTTGTACTAAGTAATTTTCGATGAAAATGCCTAAAAGGATTAATTTGTAAAAGGTATAAAATATGTCACAAGTGTGTGAATAAGTGACTATTGTGGACTGCTATAGTTATGAAAATGGTTCAGCTAGGCCCAAAACGCAAGGAAATTGAATAAAAATTATTTTACGAGCCTAGGGGCAAAATCATAATTTTGTGAAACTTTAGGGGCAAAAACATAATTTTGCCAAAGTATGATTTTTGGACTGGAATGAATAGTGTGAAGGTTATATAAGTTAAATGTATTGTTATAAATCAAGAATGACGAAAAATTGAAATTGATCGATAAAAAGAAAAGTGCGAAAAAGTGAAAAATTCCCGAATGAACCTTTGGAATAAAAAGGGATACGAATGAAGTGACAGAAATGATCACATGTGGCACAGATTGTGTGTAGGCCACTATGTAAAAGCGAAAGTGATGGTCACGTGTGTAGTACTATGTGCAGGCTACTACGTGTACCGGAATGATAGGTCGCATGTGTAGTACTATGTGCAGCCTACTATGCGTACCGGATAGTTTCGATCACGTGTGTAGTACTATGTGCAGGCTACTACGTGTATCGGATGGTAATGGTCAAATGTGTAGTACTATGTACAGGCTACTATGTGAACCGAACATCATTGATTAGTAAGGTGGTTGTTATGTGCTAATTCCACCGGACATTATTGATTAATAAGGTGGTTGCTATGTACTGAATCCACCGAGTATATGTTATTATTCCGAAGTGTTCATCGAGAAATTGACTAAGTGTAATTGAATAATGAATATAGGTGTGGAATTGAATTGAATATCGACTTAGAAATGGAAAAGTGTACTTTGAATTGAATTGTGATCGAAAGTGAAAAAGTGAAATTATGAAAGAGTACATTTAGCAATAAAACAGTTTAGATAGCAACAGCTGTGTGATTTTGAAAAATCACCAAAAATGGTGGAGATTTAATTAGAGGCCAAATAATAATTTAAATTGAAGCTAAATGAGTCTATTTTTACATAAAATAAACAGAGCAAGCAAAAGAGTTATATATTTTGAGATATTTGAACTTTAGTTAGACAGAGTCAAAATGAGTTTGGAATCCCCTATTCTGACTTTGGAAAATTTTCAAAAATTGTACAAAAATAATTATGGAATAAAGTTTATATTTTTAGAATATTCAGTGAATCTATTTTTGAGAGAAACAAATAGAAACAATATCTGAATTTTGTACAATGAGATAATTAATTTTTAGTGAAGAGAGGTCAGAACTATCAAATAGTGAAACAGGGGAAACTTTAAAGAATAAACTGTACTATTTTGCTAAGCCAAAAATTCTAAAAATTTTATCGTAAGAAGATATGTGAATCTAGTTTTAGGGAAAATTTATGGATCTTAATTTAAAGTTCTGTAGCTCTGGGTAAAAATAATTTAGTGACCCATACTTGAATAGAAAACTTTGAATATACATGTGAGTGAATAGTGAAATTGTAGTTAATGTTGTTTAAGTGTGTTATACACATTAAGGATGTAGCAATGTCAGAAATGGTTTATGAATTAACTCATGTTGATAAGTTTGATACATAAATAAATGTGGTGCTTATCCATGCTTATAATGTTTATACTATATGTTTATTTGGTTAGCATGTTTGGTGTGTATGCTTAGGCTTTGGCCAAGTTGTGGTTGGATTACGCCACATTAAATTTATAAAATTATGTATTGAGATGGCAAATGCCTAGATGGAAATATGCTTGTGATCATAAAAGGATGGTAAGGTTTAAGTTTGTAATCTTTATTAAAATGGTTTATCATGTGCTTAGTATTCAAAAAGAACTAGCTTGTGACTAAGGTTGAGTGTAATGTTTATATCTTGTGTGATATGTATAGGAAACGGGAGTGGAAAGGAAATGAAATACTAAGTTCATTCTTGAAGTGTAAAATGACTCAAAAAGGGGACGTTAAGTTAAACGATAAATATGTATTAGTATTGAACTTAATGAAATTGAACTGTACGTGAATTAAATGGAAATTGCAAATGATATGATTTGAATTAAATGAATTATTGTGGTATTGAAATGTATATTGGATTGAGAAATTGAATTGAATCGTGAACATGAGAATCGTGAATTAAATGAAATGGAAATGAAGTATTGAATTGCATGAGTATGTATTGGGTCTCAGGAGCCCTATTTGTTACAAATATAGTATTTTGAAGTTATAACGTGAAGATTTATAAAAGCATGTTAAAAATTTGAAGAGTTTAAATTTGAACGAAATTTTATAACTCGGTTTAACATGTTTATAAGTGTATGTGTTCTGGTAATGCCTCGTACCCTATTCCGGCATCGAATACGGGTAAGGGGTGTTACAATGTAACATCTCCAGATTCGGTCATAACATTTAGACCAGATTTGGAGTTTTACACTGATACAAACCCTCCATCCCGTGACAATACGAGTAAGAATGAGTCCGTTGTCATCATTCCTTACCATGGTAACACTCCCTTTTTAAGGTACACATTGAACAGGGCTCACCCAAGAACTATCAAAAATTGGGTATATAATTCCAGCATCCAGCCATTTGATAATCTCCTTTTTGACAACTTCCTCCATAATGGGATTCAGTCTTCTCTGCTGCTCGATAAATTAGCCATGGAAATCCTCCAGTAATATATTGTCCATGCAATTTGCTGGACTAATTCCTTTGATATCCACAATCGTCCACCCCAATGCCTTTTTAGATTTCTTTAAAACTTTCAAAAATTCAGTATTTTGACTTAATGTCAATGTCATAGAGATAACTACTGGAAATGTCTTGTTATCTCCCAAGTAAGCATACTTGGCAAAGCCTTCAATTCCAACGTAGAAGGATCTTTTATGGATGGTCGAGGAGGTTTATAAGAATGGTCTGATAAATTTAATGATTCGAAACTTTTCCTTGATTCATTTTCAATTTCCTTAGTTTCCATCAATTCGCTAAGATCTTCAATCATTTCTACTTCACTTAACTCTAATGAGTTTGCATCATCATTAGAATTATTGTGATAAAATTCTGCAAATTTTTCCTGAACTATGTCTGCACACTTTATAGCATCGAAAACATTAAAGGTTATATATTGATCATTAACTCTCATTTAATTTACCTTTTTGTACATCAATTAATGTTCTACTAGCTGTTAGAAATGGTCTCTCATTATGATTGGTACCTCTTTATTAGCCTCACATTCCAGAATAATAAAATCTACTGGAAAAATAAAATTTTCAACTCTTACCAACACATCTTCGATTTTACCTTCTAGATGTGCATCTGAACGATCAGCTAATTGCAAGGTGACAGTTGTAGATCTCGCCTTCCCTATTCCCAACTTCCTAAAAATAGACATAGTCATTAGATTTATACTTACAACTAAACCGCATAATGCTTTGCCTACATAATGACTTTCAATAGAGCATGGTATGGTAAAACTCCCTGGATCCTTCAGTGTTGGTGGCAATTTGTTTTTTAGCATTGTTGTGCACCCTTCAGTGGGAGCAACAGTTTTGAACTCCCCTAACCTTCTCTTCTTTGATAAGATATCTTTCATGAATTTCACATAGTTGGGCATTTGTTCCAATGCTGCCACCAATGGTACGTTGATATGTAATTGCTTCAGGACATCCAAGAATTTCTTGAATTGAAAATCTTGCTTAGATATTTGGAAACGCTGAGGAAAAAGTGGCGGTGGTCTTCCTTCCATTTGTTGAGGTTGTTTTTCCATGGCATTTTTATTGTCAATACAAGATAAATCTACTTCAACATTTTTCTTGTTGCTTTTTTCTTTTGTAGCCTGCTCCCCTACTAGTTTTGAATTCTCTTTACTTCTGAAATTCGAACTACCTTCTTCAATAGTGGTGTCATTAACAACGTTTGGTAGTTGGGTACCACTTCTGAGCGTAATGGCTTTGCACTATTCCTTCCCTTGAGATAGTGAATTTTTGGTATCACTCGGTAGTGCTCCTTGCCGTCTTGAGCTTAATGCTTTGGTAATTTTCCCCACTTGATTTTCTAAAGCTCTTAAATATATAGCTTGACTTTGAATGATAGCATCATTCTTGACCATGTATTCCTTCCATAGAGCTTCCACAGATGAAGAACTCGAAGCTAAATTTTCCTAAGCTTTTTTCCATGGCATGGGATGATTGCATCCAAGTGGTGTAGTCGCAACATTCTGTCGAATAACATTATTGGAATTTCCCACCCCTTGATTACTCCAACTAAAAAGTGGAGAAGATAATCACGAGTTGTTGGCTGACCCTAGCCAAATCTATCTATAAAAGTAGATGAAGGGGACCTCAAAAATTGTGAACAAAAAAAAGTGGGAGAGATCCTTAGGCGTGAATAAGGTTTTAGCCGCACAAAGGAAAGGAAGTCGAAGGCAGTTCTTTTTAGCCATCATAGGACACTGTGCTGCCGAAGTGTGGACTGGGCAAGCAAAAGCTGTTTCCAATGTTCATTCGCTATTTGCATTAGAGTTCCTTTGAAAGATTGAATTGAAGTAGTGGAGCACAATGTTGGATAATATTTTGGTTTGAAATTTTATTTCCCAGCCCATGAGCTAAATCTCATAGGGTTTGGATTACTTTTGATAAAACCTTAAATTGTTTTTATTGATGTAGTATATATCTAATTTATTTTACTATTTCATTTGATTATTCTTATTTCTTAATTAAAATGCAACGATTTCTAGACATAGAAGACTGTTTACACACTTATAAATTGATTCTAATTCTAAAAGGGTTGGATAGGTTAAATTAAAATTAAATGAAATAAGCAAGTATTCGATAGACACTTGTAGTCGACTCTAGACATAGAGTCACAATCATGCATAAGGAACCCATGCAAGATATCTAAAGAGCCTACAGACACAGGCAAGGTAACTTCAGGATTTGCTTTCACAACAGGCAGGTCATTTTAAAACTCTTCTGTGCAGTAAAGTAGATACAACTTTGTCAAGGCATTATTGACAGTAAGGGTAGATTTTGGGTAATCCAGACCTCCCGAATCAACACCACTCTATCCTTATTATATATCGTAGTAAATTTGCCATAACATATTTATTTATTTCTTTCTTTGTTTACATTCTATTCGGATAACCACTCTTGTTATTGCCATTACATTTCTACTCTCACTTTTGCCATAGCATTTCCAATTATTCATCAATTCCATCTATCGCATGCATCATTAGTCCTTTGAATTATCACTGCATACTTAGTTTACCATAGCATATTATTCATCAGTCTTACCATAACATTAACCATATTACAATAACTTGACCAATTTTGTACCTCAATTTGATCTTTATGGGAACAATACTCACTCATTACTTTATTACTTGAACCGACGTGTATACTTGCACAAAATTGCACATGATTTTACACATGACATTTGTTAGTCGAGTTGCAAGTTAACCCGACTTGGTTTGATCAGATTTGGGGTAAGTAATTAATAGATTATTCTTTTATTCTGTGGTTTCAACTAGTTGAAGAAGGTAGGACTTCTGATTTTGGGCTGAACAGTGAGGGTGTTTTATGTTTTAGAGGTCGAGTTTTTGTGCCTAATGATGTCAAGTTAATGTAATTTATTTTGTGGGAAGTGCATAGTAGCCCTTATCCTATACACCCCGGTGGGAATAAGACGTATCGAGATCTACGAAAATTATACTGGTGGCCTAGTTTGAAATGAAAGGTAACTACTTTTGTCTCTCATTGTTTAACATGCCAGCCAGTTAAGGCTAAGCACCAACTACATTCGGGTTAGCTTCAACCCATTAAGATTTCTCTTTAGAAATGGGAACATGTGACTATGGACTTCATTAGTGGTTTTCCCTTAAAACCCACTAAGAAGGATTTTGTTTGGGTCATCGTGGAACAATTAACCAAGTCTGCTCATTTTCTTTCGGTAAAGATTGATTTTTCTTTGCATAAATTGGCTAAGCTATATATTTCTGAGATCATTTGACTTCATAGGCTTTCGATCTCTATAATTTCCGATAGGGACACTCGTTTCACTTCTCGATTTTGGAAAAAATTGTATGAGGCTTTGGGTTCTCAGTTGGATTTCAATACTGCGTTCCATCCTCAGGCCGATGGACAATCTAATAAAGTAATTTAGATTTTGGAAGATATGCTACGAAGTTGTGTTATTGACTTCTATGGTAGTTGGGAAGAGCTTTTTCCACTGGCTGAGTTTGTGTATAATAACATCTTCTAGTCCAGTATTCAAATGGCACCTTACGAGGCTTTGTATAGTCATAAGTGTCATACCCCTTTCTGTTGGACTGAGTTAAGTGAGAGACAAATTTTGATCGATCTAGTTTTTGAGACTAAGGATAAGTTTCGACTGATTCAAGATCATCTTAAAGCAAATTCTAATAGACAAAAATCTTATTTGGATTTGAAGAAGAGAGATATCGAGTTTGCTATGGGTGACCAAGTTTTTCTTAAAGTATCTCTGCGGAAAAATTCGATTTAGACTTAAGGGCAAGTTGAGCCCAAGATTCATTAAGCCTTATCGGATACTTAAATATGTTAGGTCAATTGCCTATCAATTGGAGTTACCTTTGGAGTTCAATCATATTCACGATGTGTTTCACGTCTCTATGTTGAGATGATATCGATTTGACCCATCTCATATTGTGTCTATTGGGGAGATTGAGGTAAGACCAGATTTCACTTTTGATGAGGAGCTAGTTTAGATTTTGGGTCGAGAGGTTAAGGTCTTAAGGAGGATGACCATTCTGTTGGTTAAGGTTTTGTGGCAAAATCATGGCATTGAGGAAGCCACTTGGGAACCTGAGGACTTGATTCAACAGCAATACCCACATCTATTTGAATCAAGTAAATTTCTAGGCCGAAATTTCTTTTAGGGGGAGACTTGTAACGCCTTGAAAATTTGAGTGTTTTATTTGTTAAAATTTTGTCAAAGTGAAGTATATACTTCAGTGGCTGAGAGCCATGGATGTGTTTGTGGGCATGGGTTCAAACCTCACTCTTTGAAAATTTTGTTATATATATATTTTTTCCTATCAATGTCTCTATTCATTTGACTTAAGTACTTCTTTTGCTCAACTTGTGGTAAGGAGTCAACAAACCCTTTGGTCCTGTGTTTGAGTTTCCGCACGAGCAGTTGGAAATATTTTTATTTTTATGCTTTGTGCCATCCATATGGATAAGTTTTGATTAAATTCAAACTCTTGGAAAAAATTTCGAGTAGTTATCAGTATCTGGGGGATTATTATCATAATCATTTTATTAGTTTTTTAATTAAATGGTAAGGAAAAAGGTGATTTTTATTATTTTATTTTATTTCTTTTTTATTTTCCTCCAAATCGCCCACGTTTCTCATTCTTGTTTCACATTTTTTTTGTTTTTTTCTTTCTTTTCCTTTCTTTCACCACCACTATTGTTTCATTTTGTTCTTGATTTTGCTATTTTGTTTTAGTTTCTTCCCTGTGCTTTGGTGTGTGGTTCAACCTCTGCTCCCTTTCGCGATTTTAATTTTTTTTGTATTTGTGAGTAAGTGTTTTCTAATGATTTTTTATAAGGTTATTCCAATTCTTTTTAATGGAAGTGACTTTGATTTTTGGTTAAATGTTTGGATGCAATTAGGAGAAGATCGTGAAACAATAGAACCTCTGGCGAATTAAGTTCTCATTTTAGGTCAGTATTACGTTCGAGGGTAAGTAGTTTCACCGTGTAGGAGTTGTTTTTGTTATGTTATTAAAGGATTTTTTAATGTTGGTGGCTTCGATTCGATCAATCAGGGTTAGTAAAAATCATGTTGATTAACATGTGTGAGTTGTCGGTTTAGGTACGAGACTACTGGTTTAAGAATATACATTATAAATTATTAAGGAGTGTGTTTCTAATTTAAAACCACCATGAAAAATCTAAAAAAAATCGAGAAAATGGCATGGAAAATTTGATACTATTGTTCGTCACACGACTGAGTGGCAGGTCGTGTGACAACTCGTGTGCGTCACACGGCTAAGTCGTGTCGGTGTATACGGCGTGTGTGATTACATAGGCAAATCAAGTAGGTTGTGTGTCCCACACTAGCGTATGAAATCACACGAGCTGGTCAGGTAGCCATTTGGGTCGTGTAGGCCACACAAGTGTGTGGGCCTAAATTCTAAAAATATTAATCTGTGGTCGTTAAAATCTATAATTCATAATTAGACCCTTCACGGGGTCCATACTGCTTAGGTAAGATTTGAAACGTGGTATTTTGTTATGTGTTCAGTATGTAGGTATACATTTATGTTTTATGTGTTGAAAATTTCGAAAGCATGATTAAATCTAAAAAGCATGCATGTAATTTGTATTTTGTATTTCTACTAATTTGACTGCATGCACTGGGGTGGGATCTGTTATGATGGAGGAAGTGTTGGCAGTTTAACCTATCTGCCTTATCTGGTGGCCTAGCCATATGTTTCTAATCCTGGAGGTTTACCGCTCATTGCATTTGGTAGCTTGACTGCACTAATTCTATAATGTGACACATGATCACATTTTGGTGTGTGGGGTTGGATTGGTACTTGATACCCTAATTGGTGTGTATGGATAGATAGAGATGGTGTGTAATGGATAGGGGTAGGACCTATATGTGCATCTGATTATGTATTCTATCTTGTTAAATTATATGATATTAATGTTAACCATAAAAATGTGAAAATGTTAAATAATTTTTTAAGAAAAAAAACTTAAAAGTGAAAATGGTCACATACACTAAGTATTCAAAAGGATTGGTAAAATCTGTTAAAAAGGAGGATTCCAAATAAGTGATTCTAAAACTTCATATCTGTAATATTATGTATGTGATTATACGATTTTCTATTAAATATGTTTATATACGTTTTCCTAATACTCATGTAATGTGATATATGGCATTATTGGATATGTATGTAAAATAAGAATGCATTTGATTTGTTGATATTCTGATTCACATGTTAAGCATGCCATTATTTTGATTCTGATACACATGTTAACCATGTCACTATTCTGATTCTGATTCGTATGTTAAGTATGCAACCGTGTTAAATCGTAATAAGATCTGATTCGCATGTAAAATATGTTTACTGAAAATTCTGTATTGTATGTCATATCACATGCATGGGGTTGAGATATGACTGTAAGGAGGAAGATTTTAGCAGTTTAATAATTTGCACATTCTGGTGGTTTAACCATGCTATCTAGTAGTAGATATGTAATTCTAGTGGTTCGACCACATTATTTTGTTTCTGGCAACTTGATTGCGTTATCTGGTGGCTTGTCCACATTAATTGTGTGTTATTTGATGAACGAGTTTTCGGGAACTCATTATAGTGTGTAGTGGAAATGGTTGGAAAATGTCTGTCTAAAAATTTTCATTCTTTCTGAAAAAGCATTGTATCAACATCATTGCCATGTATATTGATAAATGTGATTTTGTGATGGTATTTTTGAATATGTGATATGTTATACTAAATGAGTTTCTGTCTTATTTTCTGTTGCTATGCAAATTGACACACACTAGGCTTTAAAAGCTCACCCCTTTAAGTTTATGATTTTTTTTAGATAATAGTTGAGGATAGGACATGGGCTCAACTTACGGAGGTGCACTCATGTACTTTGAAATTAACAATTTGGTGCATCTCACAGGTTTATGTCTCGAGACTGAACAAACAAGTCTTGAGGCAAGATGGCTTAACTCATCCATTAAAACACCATCTGTGGACAAGCCACCACTGATTTGCAGTTAATCTGTCATTGATTTGTAGATAAAAAACCATTGATTTGTAGATAAACTACCACTGATAACACTAATGTGAACAAGCCAGCACTAAATTGCATATATGTTGCCACTACTTCTTCCTTTCACAAAATCCCATCCCATGCATGTGATATAGCGATTTTCACTTATAACACATATAGATCACTTATACACTTATGCATGTAAACATGCCCTTATAATCGCTTATCACATAATAATCACTTTAACATGTTTAGCATGCTTTTCACAATATATTATAGATCTTAAAGTTTTATACATATATACACATAAATCGCACCTTTTTAAATCATCACAAATGACACTTGAGCCATACATCACATATCATGAGTATGAGATCTATACAAATATCATAACCACAATCATAAGCATATCACTTGTCATGTAGATCATAGTTCCACTTGGTTGAACATTTACTTTGTTTCCATCTCAATAAGTTATTAAGATTTAGTATATTCATATATTTTAATATAATTAATTATTAATGTAATAAAATAATTATATCACACAAACAAATGGTAACGATCCCACATCTTATATCGCAGATCTGATTTGCCACAATCCTTAATAATGATCTCACTTTGATCTAACTCAAAAGATGAATCTCATGGTTTTGGACTCTTGAAAAGATGATTTCCAATGCGAAAGTAGGGGTCTCCATGATTATCGTTTGGTCCTTCAAGATGATAAGGAGTAGTATTAGAACCATAGTACATAAATAAATAATAAAAAATATAACTATGACTCATGGAAGTATACCATTTGGCCATGTTAAGGAAACAATAGGAGAAAGGTTTTTACAACCTAAAATGATCTTTACTTACACTTAATTAATTCAAATCGACTAATAATTTGAGAAGGAGCGTTATTGGAAAATCGAGCAATCTAGAAAGGATCATTACAATGAAAGAAAGAGCTTGATTAAATTAAAAAGAGAAATGGCTTAAGAAGAGAGAAAGGAAAAGAAAAGAAAGATTTTTTGGTCACAGGGGGTGACGGCGATGGCGGCGGCTTGGCGATGGTCTGACAATAGAGGAGCTATGCCCGACAGTGGCTAAGCGACGGTCCAATGGTGGTGGAGTTATGTGGTTCGGCTAAGGAGAAGGGAAGAAAGGAGTAGGTGAAGAAAAATAGAACAAAAGTGGAGGAGGAGGAGGACTTGAGATGGCGCACGGTGGCAATGGGAGGAGGGAGATGAAAAGAGTGGAGGTGCAACAGCCATGTGAGGTAGTGATCGATGGAAGGAGGTTTGGGTCACAGTGGAGGAAAAAAAGGATGATTAAAGGAGTGGTGGTGGTGGTTGGCCAAAATGGAGAGAAAAATGTGAGAAAAGAAATGCAAAATGGAAGAAAGTGAGAGGGAGAGGGAGAGGGAGTATGGACAGTAATGAAAGTGTGGAATGATTGGTCAATCTTGGCCAGGTTCAATGTATATTGCAAATAGGTAAGATGTGAGGTTATGGCAAGGTAGGGGGACATGAAGTAAAAAGAGGGATCATGCACCCTCAACTTATGATAAGTTTGACCCGTGTTGGAGGAAAGGAATCCACTTATTTATAGTGAAAAAGGGGTGGACGGCAAGCACTTAAATAACATGGAAAAAAATTGTAAAATTAAATAAATAAATGATTGTGAACATTAAGACTTAGACCTTAGACCACTAGGATAACTAAGGAGTTAATAAACCACTAAACTACTCACTTCCTTATTCTTAAATTTGTGCAAATAAAATAAAAATATGGGATGACATTTGTTAAGGGTTTGAAATAAATTTACACCAAATAGAAATTAACGAAAGCAAAGGGATTCGAACTCAGGTCGTCAAGAACAGCTCAACCACTACTCAATGACTAAAATTGATATTTATTTATTATCAAATGAGAAAAATATTATCTAAATAAAAATTCAGTCGTGACAACTCTCGGTTCATTAACCCAATTTCTTTACCTAATATTAGATAGCAAAGAATTCACCAAAGATCTCTTGAATTATTTTAAATAGCAAAAGAAAAGAAAAAGAAAATATCCGTTATGAATTTTGCCTCAGTTTAGAGCCACGAGGTAGAAATTTGATTCTGTTAGGTTACGATCAACCAGCCACTTGCATTAGATAGTTGAAAATAAAACCAATAGCTATTAAAGTGGGGAAAACCAAAAGAAGGCAGAAAGGAATCTTAAGGGGTCCCTTTGCATATCTTATTTTTACGAAATGGCTAATTATAGACAATTAAAATACGCCCAGTACATATATCATATCTCTAAAAAGACGAAAACAAAAGTTGTAGATCAAAAAAAAAAAAAAAAGACAATGGCTCTATGAATCCGAAGGATTTTTCTGAATTTTGGGCCAGAAAATCTAACCGTTTGAATGATATTACATTTGGCTGACTTACAGGTTGGGACCCAAAATCATTAGTGTAAATTAAAATGTAAACAGACAAACCTTCTGCATATATCTTGAAATCTGTTGTGGGCTCAAACCTTAGCGCATTGTTTCCGATTAAGATTTTGTTTTTTTAATTCTAATGAGTTAATAGAATAACATCTTGGAATGCCTGAATAGGGGAATTGTAAAAACTGAAACGATTTTGTTTCCCGTCACTAATTATGACATATTAGTCATTTATGAGAAAAATGCTTCCACTTGAAATTTAGGTACTTCGAGACATTCTCATTCTATATACCAACTAAAACTCTCAATAAAACCAAAAGATAAAACTCCAACAAGTTGAGGGTCGGATCTCAACAAAATCAAACAGTAGTTTTGATATCCCATCGAAGTACAAAATTCGAAATCTTACGAGTTTCAATTTGTTTCTCTGCTACCAAATTTGTATGCGTCAGTGAGTGAGACTAACCAACAGACGATGGAGCAAAAAACAGCAAGGATAGGGCTATGGGATGAAAGCAATATACGGAATAAATAAATTCATGACTGTCGTATTAAGCTGAAGAGAATTGATACAAGGATTAATATAGCATTTAGTGGAGTCTGACTCAAAAATACTTTGGCATATTTATCGCTTTAGTACATTAGAACAAAGTTTGTATTTAAAAAAAATTAAAATCTTTGTCTGGGCAGAAGCTTGAAATGCCCACTCGAGTTGAGTACTGTTGATGAAATAACGTTAGGACTAAGAAATGTATCCTCCTACTAATTTCAACACTGGGAAAAGCTTAATGGCTCCTTCCTGGCTCTTGCAGAAATGGGTCCAACAGAGCATTTCAAGATATGATCGTGAAAGCCAACTGCCGAGGTGGCACTTTCTTTACAGCAGAAAGTGGGCTTTTCCTATTTGATAAGAAAGCTTGGTGAGCTTCACAAAAGTCAGTGGAGTAACCATATGGTTGTAATCCTACATAAAATAAAAGATAAAGTGCCGACGGTGGTATAAACCCTCAGATTATTCTCAACTATAATTCACTACAAAGAAAACCTTATCCTAAGAGCCTCCATTTGTATGTACTTGTGTTCTGTATATTTCATATCATTTTTTATGTTGAGTCAAAGATAGAAATTCAAATTCCCACCTTTTCCTATATATAAAGCCCCCTAGTCCAACAACCTCCTAGAAAGAATCACAATCTTAAACTCACAATTAACCCTGCCAAAACTATGTCCATATCCATACCCACTCAAGTTCTTCAAGGTTTGCTCGGAGAATTCCACTGTAGAAGGTTGCTGCTTACACAAACTACAGCATCTCCTCCAAGCCCTGAGATCCACCACAATTCTTCGGATCTGTACACCCGTAATAACAGCTTCGAAGCCAACATTGTTATGGTTCTATCAGTACTCTTGTGTGCCCTTATTTGCTCACTTGGACTCAATTCCATCATCAGGTGTGCATTAAGGTGCTCGAGTTTAGTAGCCTCAGAATCAGGAGCCACCACCTCTAGTCGGTTAGCAAACAAAGGGGTCAAGAGAAAAGCCTTGAAGACCTTTCCAACAGTAAACTACTCTGCGGACTTGAAGCTGCCCGGCTTGGACTCTGAGTGCATCATATGTCTATCCGATTTTACAGCAGGTGACCGCGTGCGACTTCTACCAAAGTGCAACCATGGGTTCCATGTCCGGTGCATTGATAAGTGGCTAAGCGCTCATTCATCTTGCCCCAAATGCAGGCACTGCCTGGTCGACACATGCCAAAAGATTGTTGGGTGTACTCAGGCAAGTTCGTCGGAACCTCCTCCGGTGCAAGAAACCATATTGTCTATAATAACTCCGGTAGATCGCGAAGGTTTCATACATAGTTATAGGTGAATTAGCTTAGTAGTTATTCTTTGCTTTTCTTTCTTTCACTCTTTTTTTTTTTTAATTGTATCATATGCAAGCCAAAATTTAGCTCTTTGCCTTGAAAATTAGCATTAGAAGGCTACAAGCTAGAATACCATTTTATGTGCAGTTGTGAAATTCGTTCCTTGTTTTTATCTTCTTTTTCTTCTCCTACCCTTACGAAAAGCTGTTCATAACTTTAAACAGAACAAATGCACAATGAGCTCACTTAGTTATAATTCCATTAGAAATAGTAATCAGCAGATCAATAGCTGAAAGGACGAATCAAGCCAAAAGAGTTGTGGTAGCTGACTATTGTTGGGGAACGACCAATTAGCTTAGTCAACTAACAAAGTTCTTTTAAATAGGAAAAATATTAAAACAATGGGCACAATTTAATACGAATGCTTTTAAAATCCCAGCTTCGAAGATAAACATTCTGATTGGTGTGGAGTGTGAACACTTTTTTTTTTTAATATTATGATTATTATATGGAAATAACTTATATTAGGATAATCTCAAAATTTAAGGCTTTTAAGCATTAGTAAAATTTTGCTACATCATTAAAATTTAAAGGCATCAAACTATTATTATACACTATCCATAGAAAAATTATTTTATGGACCCTCCCCACCACATTATTCATGGATCATTTCCAATTATCTAATAACATTTCAACAATTTTTTCCTTGCATTAACATATAATTTTGGTAATTTTTTTATTCTGAACCCCAAATCCTAAATCTTAAAATTAAAATCTCAAACCCTAAATCTTAAACTCGTAACCCCAAACCCTTAAACCTTGAACTTAAAATTCAAACTCAAGCCCTGAACCTTAAATCCAAACCCAAACCTTGAACCTCGAGGTTCAAGGTTCAAGCTAAAGGTTTGGGGTTCAAGTTTTATGGTAAAATAATTATCAAAATTATGTGTAAATAACATGAAAAAAATTGTACAAAAAATACTATTGTTAAAAAATATTGGTTGCACACAAATAAAACATATTATTTTATGAAAAAAAAAACAAAATGATTAAAATTTATAAAAGAAGAAAATATATTTGTTTATAATTTTAAAAAAATTAATTACTTTAAGTGATTTGATTCAATTTAAATTAAGTTGGAGAAGATATAAGATATAGATGAGTCTATAATAATATTTTGTTATCTTTAAAATTTAATGACGTGACACTATTTTATTAGTGCCTATAAACTATACTTTTTAGGATTATCCTAATATAGTTTATTCCTTTATTATATAACATATTTTTCAGGTGTTTCAGACTATACTATATTTAAATTATACTATATTTAACATATAAAAAAGTGAGAAATAATGATTTAATTAACTTTAGAAATTTGTTTGGAAAATTCGTTAAATAAGTTTTTGTCTTTAGTATTGTTATATCTCTCCGCCACTCAAACATGTGTCAGCACTATCATTGACCTTTGTATTGACTTCTTTCGAAATAGCATCTCAACAGGCCACCTCCACCTCGCTACCTTTGAGTATGACCATCCATTCCACCTCGAAGGAGTCATCCAACTGAGTTTAAGTATGAACATTGTCCTAGTATGAAGTCACTACCAAGACAATAAGGAGTTTATTTAAGCATAACTACCTCGTACTGATTGAGTCCGATGATATAAGGATATGATTATCCTTTACGCATTTTATGGGGCTAAATGTATATCCTGCCACATCATACCAATGGACAATGGGACCTCTCCTATAAATACCTTAAAGGAAGATGGAGAAGGGATCGAACTTTTGATAACTTAAGCTACTTTTTGCAGTCATCTTCTCTAGTAGCCTATCCTCTTGTCCCTGCTCAGACTCTCAGCCTCTTTAGGTGAACTCGCCTCCTTTGCTCCACCTTGATCTTCTTATTGTTGTATCATTGTATAAACAACTGGTGTGATGAGTGTTGACTGGAAATGTCTTAGAATCAAAATGATGCTACCAATGACCACATTAAAATAATAATAACACCAACCCGTCAACTTCTCCACTCTAATGAATGCCAATAACGCCACTAACATTGAATTTCCCTCAACCCAAACCAAAACATCAACTCACCCAACCATGTCCATCATAGAAACCCTAACCCAACTCTTGAATGTTCTCAATACTCCTTTAGCCAACCTAGTCACTGTGGCCTCTCCTTCAATTTATAACACCCCATCATCTCCTATTACATTACAAGATCCAAAATATGACCTTATAAAACAAATTCTCTCTGGTTTGACTTCCCAACTACAGTCTAGTGTTGTGGTCGTCCTCTAAATCAACCTTCCTAACAACAACAACTACCTAGTCCTTAACACCATGTTACTACAATACAAAAAAAGATGCGTGTAACAGCCCAGTTTGGACCCTAGTCAGAACAGTAGTTTCGGGACCACAAATTTGAGTTAGAAAAATATTTTAATATTATTTTTGGTGTTTACAATATGTGAATTAATATGTGTGAAAGTTTCGTGTGAAAATTTTATCGTTTGTGCACTCGATTTTATAAAAGGACTTCATTGCGTAAAATGCAAAAGTGGCTAGCTATTTGTTAAAGTGCTACATTGTTACGGCTTTTATTATGTGGAGTCCTTATGTTGTAATTGACCATTAAATATTTGAGTGGAAAAATATGGACAACCATTATATAGTTTCTAATTAAATACTTAAGGTTAAAATAGTAAAAAGTATAATAACATGAAATAAAATAAAACAAAAACTAAAATGGCCAGGCATTCATCTTTCTTGCCCAAAACATGAGAAGGAAATAAAGCTTTGAAATCTCTGAATATTCAGCACCTTTGGAAGCTTGATTCGAGTATGTGTTTTACTCAGTTTTTGATAATTTTTACATTTTTGAGATCGTTGCTTTGAATTCTAGCTTGCCCATGCTTGAATTTTTGAATTGGTTGTGTATTTTGTGATTTTCCATTGATGAGAAATTGTTTTTTTTTGTTGTTTGATGATGGAAAATAAAAATAAGTTGTTAGATTATTATGTTTAATTAAGTGATTTTTAGTAAAAATGTGTATTAAGGATTAAATTGTGAATTTTGGAAATTGAGGGGTGAAATTGTAAAATAAATGAAATAAATGGGCTGCTATGAACCTTAGTAAAATTCGGCTATATTTGATTTTGGTGAAATTTTGAATATTTTGTGTTTCGTGAAATAATGACTAAATTGTGAAAAATGTAAATATTAGGGGCTAAAGTGGAAATTGCCCTTTTATGTGTTTTTGTATGAATTTGAGTAAATATGTGATTAAATAAGTTAAATTTGTATTAAATTAGATCAAGAAAAGAGGAAATCGGATTTGGATCGGGGGAAATCAAAAGTTGTCGATTAGTCATTCCGATTCGTTCGTCTCCGTACGAGGTAAGTTCACAAGTGAATAAATGATGTTAAATTGAATGCATTTATTATGTACATAGTCAAATTGAATTGTATGTATGTATAACTACATTGCTAAATTGAATTTAGGATGGAATAATTTATTACGAGCATGAATCAATCGAATTACAACGTCCGAAAGCCCCGTACAAACCTTAGGTGATTTCGTGTCATGACATAGGACTTCGATATGTGATTTCGTGTAAGACCATGTCTGGGACATTGGCATCGATTTGAGAATTTGTGTAAGACTACGTCTGGGATGTTGCCATCAATTTGAGATTTACGTGTAAGACCATGTTTGGGACATTGGCATCGTATATGATTTAATGTAAGACCCTGTCTAGGACAGTGGCATCGATAGTTGATTACATGTAAGACCACGTCCGAGACGTTGGCATCGTACAAGCTTTTCTAGCTATCTGAGTATCCTTATTGATTCCGAATGGTTCAACGGGCAATGTTGTGATAAGATCGAATGTGAAATCAAGCTAAATGGTTCAGGTACGTGCAAAGTTAAATGTTCATGAAAAAAAGGTAAGTATAGTACTTGCGATGATGATATAAAGTATGCATGATAAAAGAGTGACTTATATGTATATAAGATTGTTCATATTCGGCCTAGTTGAAATTATAATGCTAATGTTCATTTAATAATTTTATTTGCTTATGACTTATTAAGCTATTTAAGCTTACATGTGTGTGCTCGTTAGTTGTTTTATAGATTTTGGAAGCTAGTTAAGAGCTCGGGGATCGTCAAGGAACTTCGTCACACTATCGATTGCTTTTTCGGTATTTTTTAAGTTTGAACTTTGAACCTATGGCATGTATAGGCTAGATATTATGTTTGATCTTGAAGTATGTATATATTTAGCCATGTGAAAATGGCTTGATTATAATGCTAATGGTTGTGTAAATTTCGTCATGTGTTTCGACAAGGAGGTAAATGATGGATGCTTGTTGAGTTATAGTATGTAATATATTAGTTAAGTAATATGCATGTCATATATGTGTGGTGTGCTTGGTATATGCTTATGGTTTAAAGTGATGATATGTATGGATTATGAATTAGTTCAAGTTAGTAAGCTTAATACTGAGTATATATGTTTGTGATGTTTGTTATATGATTCGGGAAGGGGTAATAATTTATATTCGACCATGATGCTAATTTATTTTAGAAGTGTGTTTATGGCATATATTATGGGATGGAATGGTATGATTATTATGTTTATATTTGATGATTGAAATTATGACCATTTGGATAGTTAAAAATGTCAAGTTAATGGTTATAATCGACTAGTCATAAGTAAATTAAGTGTGCATGCCAACGATATGATCATGTGTAGTTGGTTATTTAGATTCGACTTGTGATGGCTAATAATGATCGTGATTTGTAATGGAGAAGTTAGCTTAATATTGAATGGTAAAATTTTTGTGCTACTTTTGAATCTAAATTTGAGAGCCGAAATAGGTGAGAAGGGAATTGGTTATGTGAGTGCAATTTATGCATGATAATTAGTATGCGAATGGGGTGTACTATGGTTTGTATTTTGTGCTCTTATAATGGTTCATAGCGATAGGCTAAAATGCGCATTATTTATGTTACATTAAAGATATGTTCGGCTATATGGTAATGATACTAAGGTTGCATATGTGTTTGGACAATAATTGGTGGGTAATAGTTTATTTGGTTTTTTTAACATGCGCACATGCAGAGTTAAGGAATTGATATGTTTGATATTATTCAAAATAAATAGATATGTTGACATGTATTCGATATATGTTTGAATGTCTCAATGTATGCACATGGAATTTGTCATGTATTAAGCTATGTTATAATTTGATTATTTGAATGCTATAAAGGATGTACATATGATTCGTATAATTGAGTTTATATTACCTTAAACATGAATAGTAATGAATGACTCTCCTATGCTGTGTATTGTTTGGTAATGCCTAGTAACCCTAATTCGGCAACGGACACAGGTTAGGGGTGTTATAATGCAACTCATTGAGGAATAACTCCTAGCTCAGCAGTGTCAATTCGAAGAACAACAAGAGTGTCAACGTCTTCTAGATTAGAAAATATCTGCTATGAACAATTGATCGTAGAGTTGTGCGCAACCAAAGGCGTTGCCAATGGTAGTGATTTTCCCTTTGCACTAGAACTATAAGGCACAACGTAGTCTACTATTTGTAAAGATAATAAGGATCGTGATGATAATAAAGTGGTACGAGATCTTCAACTTGTCAATTGTCCAGAGTAGGAATCACGAAACAAAGTTATTTTCGATGAAAAACAAATTAGAGCCCTAATTGGAGTTATTACAATAAGCTAAGGGTTTTAAGTCTGATGAAGTTTCTTGGATTTATGCCAACGAACCTTTAGCCCCTGTCTATTTTGACTCACAACCCATTTGTTTCTTTCAAGTTCCTTAATTTGTCTTCTACATGTGCGAGTGACCTAGAAGACCATTCAGCTCACTACAACAACCACATGAACATTCTTAAGGCTTCTGAAAATGTGAAATCATAGGCTTTCTCTGTAACACCCCAAATCCGCCTAGACATTATGGACGAATCTAATGTGTCACATTGAAGTGTTTTCGAAAACCATGTTTTCATTGAAAACCCGTCTTGAAATTTCAAACTTCTTGCCATTTAAAACTTGTACAAAACCTCAGTTTGCGTTTGCTTATTTTCAATCGAGATTTACTAAAGAAATGTTGTTACCTTCAAAACCTTATTGTTGCGGAAGCTTAATTTAAAACAAATGATTTGCGAAAATGTGTTATTTAAAAAAAATTGAGTTGCGAAAATGTAGCATTTGAAAATAGTTATTGTTTTGGAAAATCGGGTTCTCCTTCTAGTAGATAAGAATCACAATCATTAAAATCCTGAATTTAAAATCCAAAATTTTTGAGGCCTTATTACAACCCGAATCAAAATCAAAGTGCTTTAGTAAATGAGCAAAACAGAATAAAACTTGTGCAGTTGTGTGGCCCTCTCTGAGTCCCTCGCAACTCCGAACCGTCTAACGCTGGGGATTACCTGAAAGGTTAAAAACGGGGTGAGTTTACAAAAACTCAGTGTGTAATCCCCTATCATTCAGTCAGTAATATAAGCAGTACCAGTCTTGGCCTGAGCCATTTTCAGTAACAGAACAATGTGGCTTTAGTCAAAACAATAAAAGTGTAGTATGGGCCTGAGCCCATTACAGTATCAGAATCAGAAACAGAATACATGTGGGCCTAAGCCCAATACAGTGACAAAATCAGTAATAGAAATGCAACAATGCAATCATGCAACCCATCCCAATCCAGCCGACACGCCACCCGTACCAACCAACACACTATATGGGGATAAAATCGACCCACCCAGGCAACACACCAATATCAGCACCGGTTGCGGCACTAATCAGTATCGCAGCAAAGCTCCTAGTAACCAGAATGTCTAAGAGCCATAAACAAGATAGCTATAAGCTATAAACAAAATGGCTACAAGCCATAAGTACAGTAATATGATTGGCACAAAGCCATCAGTAGCAGTAATATGATCGACACACAACCATCAGTAATGGTAATATGATTGGCACAAAGCCACTAGTAATGGTAATATGATCGACACAAAGCCATCAGTAACGGTAATATGATCGACACAAAGCCATCAGTAGAATCGCAGCAAAGCTGCCAGCAACAATATCGTAGGAAAGCTTCCCGTAATAGTATATGTGGCCAAGCCACCAGTAACAGTGATTGTGGCAGAGCCACCAGTATAGTACTTCCTCGATAACAGTATCCCAACCCCATACAGTATGTCGTGTATGCATAATGCCATGCTCAGAACTAGTCATACAAATCACAGACAAATCAATCATACCAATCACAGACAAATCAGTCATTTAAATCATAGACAAATTAGTCATTTACATCACGGACAAATCAATCATTTACACTCGAGGGGCAAAATAGTCATTTACCCTCTAGGGGCATTACGGTCATTTTACCTTATGGGGTCATTACGGTCATTTTACCCTATGGGAATTTTTCGGTTATTTTACCCTACATGGCTATTATGGTCATTTTACAAATATCGGGGTCTCAGTACTTATTATGACCTCCTAAAAGGTCTATCGTCGCTTCAAGCAACTCAGATAACCTACATGGCTAGAATAGTGTATATGGGCCCAAAACCCGCTATTGGGCCCAAGTGGGCCCATACGCTCGTGTGGCCAATTTAGTCTAGATTCACATACGACATCGCGAGCCTCATAAACCAACCTATCAATGATCACTTACCGAGGATTTTACCCGTGTGGGCCCATAAGCCCATTGGGCTCATGTGGCCCATTTCGACCTATTGAGGCCCATAACGGCCCCAGCTATGCAAACGTCACAGTCCAACAACACTTACCACATCACATACATTTTATCCCTGTCGTCCACAAGCCCATTGGGCCCACACAACCCATTTCGTCCTAACGAGGCCCAGAACAACCCAAGACCACAAGAGCGCTCGTGGTGGCTTCTACATACTAACGCCCATGTTCGTGGGCTCGGTTCACCACACACACAATCACACGCTCGTGCGACATCATAGCCATATTTCTAAATTTTTGGCATTTTACCAATCTACAGTCATAGCAGTGTAACAACACATACTTTCAGCTTTTCAGCTGATCATCGAATACCGCATACAAATACACACCTGATTGCAACAACGAAGAGTGCAAATAATTTGGAGCACAAAACCTATAACCAACACAACACAAGATTAACGCATACTCTTAATCCATAAACTTTATTTACTAAACCACAAACACTCACCTTGCTAGATCTAACAGATACTAGCGCCTCACTGCTGATCCAGGGCGAATCCCCCCTTCTAACATGATTCGACAGATCAAAAGTTGTTAAATAACAACCATACATTAGGCCCCCAAGAGAAAGAAAAGCAAAAAACGAAGATTGTTAATAGAGCCAAAAGAAATTTGACTAAGAATGATTGTTAATAAAGTGGTTGTAACACCCCCTTACTAATAAAACAAACGTATTTTTGCAATAGTTAGTCAAAAAGATTTAGCCCGAAACAAAAAGGAAAAAGAGATTTGAGAGGGAGAGAGTATGAGAATTTAGCCTAACAGAGAAAGGAAAAATGGAATTGGAAAAGAAGTAGAGATGAAAGTAAAAGAGAGGGTCGATATAGCAAAAAAAATGATTAAAAGGAGATGAGTAGGAAGTTTCAAGCAGAGAAGAAACAATATTCGGTTTCTTTTAGAGAAAATATGCAAAAGTAAAGCTGAAAATGAGAGACCAAACGACAACATACAAAAGAGCCAGCCAAGAAAACCACTCTGTCACTTTAGATATACCTAACAAAAGCCCCTAGCCGAAATTCCAAGAGCAAGAAACCTATTTCAGCACGACTTCTCAAGCCATCAAACTCATTGAAAATCTCCACCCTCTCTCCTTGATTTTCTCCCCTTATCCCTACTTGATATCCTTCACAACCAACTCACAAGACCAATTCAAACTCTCCAACAACAAAGTTCAAATCCAACACCAACTCTTGCCTTCTCATGAACAAAGTATATAATCCCATTTGCATACAGTGAGACTTGAACTCCAGTCCCCTACCAGAAACAGCACGCCAACTTGCCACTAGACCATCCCCTCTCTTTGTGTCATAAAACAACCACAAATAATTATAAATCCTGTAAGCTAACATCCAAGTTCCTTTAAGAGGCCAAAAATTAAAATTTTACCAAAGGCCAGACTTGAGCCTAGGCTTATCAAGCACTCCCAAATACGCTCAAATCACTTAGCCATTCAACCAAACATGCAATTTGTGTTACTCACTTGCACAACTAAAATATCTAAAAGCGGTCTCCTATCCGCTTCCAAGCTCAAGGCCCAATACTTCTAGGCCCAAAATTTGGGGTGTTACATTCTCTATGACCCATTCTAATACTGCTCAACTGTGATACCTACCATTTCTCCAGGGATCCATTAACAACTTTGATTAGTTGGCTAGATTATTTATGAGAATATTTTTAGCCAATAAAACACCGTAATAGTCCCCTATACCAGCTTATTTTTAGTGAAATCAAAATAGTGGTTTTGGGACAACAAATCTGATGAATAAATTATTATTTTATTATTATTTTAATATTTATGGAATTTTATTAAGGTCATATTAAATTTTTGTTATGAAATTTTAATGTTTAAATGGTTAATTAAATGAAAAGGATTAAATCGTAAAAATAGAAAAAGTTAAGTTCTATTAGTTAAAAGGGTCAAATGGTTATGAAATTTTAATGTTTAAATGGTTAATTAAATTAAAAGGACTAAATCATAAAAATGGTAAAAGTTAAGTTATATTAGTTAAAAGAGTCAAATGGCTATGAAATTTTAAACTAAGGGACTTGAATGGTAATTATACTATAAATGGATTAGTGGATGTGCATGGACATGATTTTAGAGAAATTTTGATAAATTATTAAAGGGAAAAAAGGTAATTGAGTAAATAAAGCTAAAATAACCTAAGAAAATGCATTCATCTTCTTCAATTTTACACTACACAATCGAGTTTCACCATTGAAGGAGAGGGCGAGGTTCGGCCAAGCTTCCTATGGTGCATGTAAGTGTTTTTGAGCCTCATTTTTAATGATTTTATGTGTTTTAAGTTCTTTGTAACTTAAATTAGCTAGCCCGGGGTAAATTTGTAAAATTGTTAGAGGTTGAGGGTTATGCCATGAATTTTCTTGAATGGTTTTTGATGTTAAATGATAGATTATGAATCTTGATTAAAAAATGAACAAGTTTTGTAAAGTAATTTTTGATAAATATTGGAAATTGGGGACTAAATTGTTAAAGGTATGAAATCTAGGGTTTTATTATGAAATAATGGTAAATATGAGTTGTTTCAAGGTCCCTTGCATATTTGATTAACATGGGTTGAGATTAAAATGGTTAGCTTTAAAGTTATACACTTAAGGACTAAATTGTGAAAAGTTAAAATATTTGGGGACAAAATAGTAATTTTGCATAAATATGAAACCTAGATTAAATTGAACACTATAAGTATTAAATGGATTGAAATTGTCTATTTAGATCAAGATCAACCACGTACGAACCTAGATTGAGGCAAAGCTAAAGCTACGGATTAGCTCAATTTAACTTCTACATCCTAGTCATCGAGGTAAGTTCATATGAATGATTATCATACTGATGCTATTTAAATTGTATGTTATTATGTTATTTATAATGTGAACTGAATGATGTATAAACAAATAAACGATATGACGATTATCGAGTCCCGGTTCAACCTGAAGAATTCGTAGGATACAAATGACATGTCATTAGGGATTTCATGTTTCGAGTGCTGGTCTTGAATGTCCTACCGATGGCTAACGTCCTACATTTGTTGCGGATTCTCCATAGCTCATGTGAATAGCATCGTGTAGCTTACATTCTGACCTACGGCTCATGTGAGCAGACCCATTTTACAGCTCGTGTGAGTAATGATGTAAAGGAAATGTTACGGTTATATGTAAAGGCACACTTTGTGTAAGCTTTCTTGAGTATTTGATGGAATTCTAGATGGTTCAACGGGTATGAAAAGGAAATGGAATGGTAAGTGTTCAAAAGGAATGGTGATCTAAATGATGTGAATACATGTGTATATTACTTGTTTATGGATGGATTCATTTTAACCATGTAAAAATGTAGTAACTTGTGAATTTGATAATGTTGTATAGGCTTTATGCTAAGCTTATATTTTTAGTTGGTATTACACTTATGCTATTTACATTATGCAAATGAAATGGTACGTTGTGTATTAGTTATACGAGCTTACTAAGCATTAATTACTTACATATTTTCTTTCCTATGTTTTACAGGTTATCAAAAGCTCGATTTGGTTAGAAGTTCATAAGAGATTTATCACATTATCCAAAAAATATATCGGTAGATTTAAATGTTCTGGACAAGATTTATAATGACATGTATAGGGTGAATTGTAATAGCATTTTGTTGAATGTTTAGTTGATGACTTGTCATGTATAAGTTGTGGAAGTTAACTTGGTTGGCATCATCATCCTTGTTAAATTGTTTCATTTCAGTTATCTTATTATGCATGTTTTGAGTGTATGTTTGAAATGGTATGATAATGGTCAAGTTTGTGACATATTTTGGTATGTTTTGAACTAGAATTTGATGATTGAAAAGTGGTAAAATTTACATGTTTAGGTAAAGTGTTGTTTTGTGCATTTGAGGTGTCTTTGAATGACATAATGGTTAGTTGTTTTGACTCTAAAAATGGCATTTTGGTGTATGTTTTGGTAATGTTTAGGTCCCTTTAATGTGTGCTTGAATTTTGAGAAGTTGAGCATGATATGGTAGTGAAATGGTTTGATTGTAGGCGAATTTTGGGTCCACACAGCCTGAGACAAGGGAGTGTGACTCAGCTGTGTGTGGCAGATGGCCTGGCAACATGGCTGTATGTCATTTGAGAGTTCCTTTGTATGCAAGTCAGTGAGTTACATGGTCTAGCACACGGTCTGGCACACGAGCGTGTAGAGCAACTGAGAGAGTTACACAGCTTGGTACACGGGTGTGTAACATAGCCGTGTGACCCTACTTAGAAAGTTACATGGGTAAGGACATGGGTTGGGACATGGTGTGTGTCCTTAGTTCGAAGGTAACACGGCTTGAGACACAGGTGTGTGTCTTAACCGTGTGAGGCACAGGGCTTTACCACACGGCTGTGTGACCACTATTTCCAAATTTTTATGGCTTTTCCTAGAATTTTCAAATGATTTCAATTTGGTCACGAATCATTTCTACGGTATTTTTCGGGCCTCGAAGGCTCGATTTAGGGACGGTATGTATATATTGGTTTATGATTTGTTTATGTTATTGAATAAAGTTAAGTTTAAATGTTTTTGATTGTACGGTAATGCTCTGTAACCCTAATTCAGAGACGAATACGGGTTAGGGGTGTTACATTTTATGGTATCAAAGCTACGATTTAGTCGGTTCTCAAACTGAACGTAGCATGTATGGAGTCTAGAAATACATGCCATTATATAACATATGTTAGTGTGATAACTCTTAACTTAAATTGAATTATGTTTTTATATAGATAAGATTTCATCCAACCAAGTCGATTCCGATGAAATAGAACGTAATATGCAAACCTTCATTCACAAGGTAGCTTTTGGTGGTAGTAGGCCCGTGTTTGAAGGCCGGAGAGGAGACACTAAAGAAGCCTTCTTTTCCATATGATGACCAAGTGGTTTACTGAGTTTGTGAGAATGAACCCAGTGGCTCAACGACCTCCACCCCCACCTGTACCGCAACTGATCCCCGTAGTTCCTCAAGATTTGGATCAAATATGTATAAGCAAGCCTCCAGTTGATAAAATCAAAAAATATGGGGTTGAAGAGTTTTGTGGTACAACCGGAGATGATCCAAAGAAAGTTAATTTTGGATAGAAAATATGGTGAGGGTTTTCGATGATTTATCTTGTACACCTGTTGAATGTCTGAAATGTGCTATATCGTTATTAAAAGAATTGGCATATTAGTGGTGGAATACATTGATTGCGGTAGTACCAAGGGATCGTGTAAATTGGAATTCTTTCAGATAGAGTTCCGGAAGAAATATGTTAATCAGTGATTTCTCAACAAGAAACATTAAGAATTTTAGGAATTGAAACAAGGTCGTATGTTAGTGGCTGAGTACGAGGAAGAATTTGTGTAACTTCGCAAATATGCTCGAGAATACATACCATCTAAAGCTGTCATGTGCACACATGTTGAAGACGATCAAAATGAAGATATTAAGTTGCTAGTGGGGTGATGGGCGTCAAAACCACCAAAAATAGTTTCTACAATTAAAATAACTCTAGATAGTAGTAAAGAGCGATAGTAGGGTCGAGTCCACGGGGATTGGTATTATAATCAACATTTGCATTTAACTTGTGATCAGAATTTCTATTGCCTCAATAACTGTGGCAATAGTCGTGCCCACGACTCCAAACGGACCTGCTAAAAACTAAACAAATAAATCAGAGGAGTTTTGAATTGTTTAGAAATTAAATAATGGAAATAGCATAAATAAACAATTAAATAAATTGGAAATAAATTAAATTGGGAAATAAATTTCGGTTTTTAAATAGAGATAATAAGCTTTAGCCTTAAACTCGATCCTCAAAATTTAATTTTCTCCTCCAAACAATAAGCTAGTTATAGCAATTAAAACTGTCCTAACTGTCAATTCTTCCTCTCGTAGCTAGTCCCGGTATAACTTGCAAACTAATGCTGATGCGAGATTGCTCGGGTTGATTCAAGTCGTTCACAGGTTTGCCTGATCATCGGCAAGGAGTAGTTAGAGTTGTCAAAAATGGGTGATTTAGGCTACGAGTTGCAGAAGCTTTCAAGGGGTTTAGATGAGTGGTTATGGTGTTGGTAGGTTCGACTTAGGATAGAAACAAAGGAGGTGGTGTGTTTGATGGCTCGGTTTAAGGATAAAATAAAGGTAGATAAGCTTTAAGATAAATGGTGGGGATGGATAGTTGAAATCAAACTTCAAGAATGATTCAACACTATTAATAATAAATTTTTTATACTCGTATTTGTTTTTGAATTTTCGTAATTCCCTTTTTTTCAATTACAATATGCTGAAATACAAAGCAAATAAATACAACTTTTTTTTAATTTATTTTGAAAATTTATTTCGAAAATTTTTTTCTATGAACCTACTCCGAGATTACCACGAACGTCGGCGCTTCTCATTTTCTAGCTCTAATACCAAATGATGCGAGACAGCTTGGGTTGATTCGAGTCATTCACGAGTTTGCCCAATAGTCGACGAGGAGTAGTTAGAGTTGTCAAAAATGGGTGATTTAGGCTAAGGGTTGTGGAAGCTTTCAAGGTGTTTAGATGAGTGGTTATGGTGTTGGTAGGTTTGACTTAGGATAGAAACAAAGGAGGTGGTGTGTTTGATGGCTCGATTTAAGGATAAAATAAAGGTACATAAGTTTTAAGATAAATGGTGGGGATGGATAGTTGAACTCAAACTTCAGGAATGATTCAACGCTAAAAAGTGTCACCCTGATTCCTATATTGTCTAAGGTGGTTTTGCGAAATAGAAGGTTGTTGAGCGCCACACCAGGTTACGGTGATAAGTTTGGAAACAAATCAGGAGACGCCACTAGTACGCTTGATAAGTCAACGAGACTTGTACGAAATTTGAGAGGAGACAAACTCACTCAAGAACACAATGTTCAAAAATCAAATTGGAAAAAGTCCCTTACAAAATGAAATAGCAAACTATTTATAGCCTAAGGAGAGCCTAGTCGATTGGTCACAAATAATCAAATTAATTGAGCTAATTAATAAGCTGAAGTAACTTAATAAATAAGCTGAATCCTTTGAAGTATTCTAGGAATTAGGGACGGCAATAAGCAGTAGCTTAGTTGCTCTAATTCATCTAATTAATGAGTTGATTGCTTAAGCTGGAAGAATCCATTGATTGAGCAACCAAAAGCTTTAAATTTCTTTATTAATTCGGCCTTGAGAAGCCAAATGAGCAGCAGCATTAGTAACGTCTTGGGCACACAAACAGCCTCTTAGGTGTGAAAACACCCAGCCGAATGGTCATCCATGTGAACAGAATTTTTCTAGTAATGTGAAAGCTTTCAATGATGTTTGGAAAGCTAAATGGCTAGCTTTGGGAAGAAGGAAAAATAGTAGCACTTCATGTGTCTTTTGCTGTACACGAGAAAGGTGTTTTGAAAAATAAACCAACAGCATGCCATATTTATGTCGTCCAATGCATGTATACTCCCTCAATGTGTGGCACATTGATGGAAATTGTGTTGACCGAATGGTCACATGGAGAAGAAAAAAACAACAGCTTCTTTAATGCTATCCATGCTTGCTTTTGCAAAGACCAAGAGATTGCTAAGGAAAAGGCAACCAGCAACTCATCCTGCTTAAATGTCGTCCAAGCACAAGGCTGGACAATTAATTTAGTTTAGACATAATTTAGACTTCATTAAATTTGTCTAAACTTTGGACATAATTAAAACGTCTGAATCTAGGACACATTAAAAAGTTGTACTAATTAGAACATATTTAATAGGCTTAAGACATATTAATAACATGCATAAAACATATTTGACACATATTATTAAATTTGTCCAGGTTTTAACAAATTAAATACTAACAATTATTTGAGCTGAACTAACTAATTAAACTAACTCATTTGATTTATTCCAGCAGCCTAAAATGTATGGGATTAAATTAAAATAAAATAGAATCTAGCTCAATGAGCTAGCATTAAGCCGAATTAAGCTCCATTGAGTTGGGTCGAGCTTGCAAGGATTGCGAGCCTCGCTTTGTGAGCTAAACCATAGGCCTTCCTGGCCAGGATCGTATCATTCCCCCATTCTTCAGAACGACTTGTCCTGAAGTCGAGCCGTTGGTTTACTTAGAAACGTTCACGCAGCTTGCCTTGGTTGAAAAAGTCGAATGGCAAATGAGTGATCTGAAATTTATAGCCATGAGTTAGCAAGAAGCAATGCAAACAAATTTACAGTCCGAGCATAATCTTAACAAGAAAAAAATAATGCATGCGAATGGATAGATGCAAATCACCATGTCTACAATCAGGCAAACACACTAATTTACTTGTCGATGCCTCGTCAAGTGTTCGATACAAATATGGACATGTTTTAAGGCATTCAAACATCACAATTGGTTTTCGTAAGTCATGATCAAAATGTGAGTAATGAGTTAAAAAATGTACGTAGGCATCACAAACTGGTAATTGAAAAGATTCACATGATTCATGAATTAGCTTGGTTGGACATTACAATTTACGTTTAATCATATGGTTGCCAACAAAATCATGATGATCAAAAGCAAGAATGTTTTTATCAACAACCAAAATAGATAGATCATCAATAAATAAGATAGGACAGTCAAACAAGTCACGATCTAAGTGATTTACAAGAACCAAATCAACGACACGATTTTTGTCACCAGCTGAAGAGAACAAGGATGTTTCAAAAAGTTCAGGAGTCTTACCTTTAAAAGTAGGAAAACAAAGATCAGATTTACCTTGTTCAATTAACACAAACCTTCTCTTCTCGGGGGTATAATGAAGTCAAAAATTTTCTTTCGGTTTTTCAGAAACCTGAAGGGAAACAAAACAAGGAAAACTAATATGATGGTTAATAGAAATATTCCTCACTTGTTCTCGCTCTTCTTTTTCATTCATTTCTTTTTCTAACTCGTTTTCTCTTCGTTTTTCAATCTCTTTTTCAATTTTCTCCTTTTCATTTCCTTTTTCAATCTCAATTTCCTTTTCAATCTTCTCTTTTTCGTTTTCTTTTTCTCTCACTTCTCTTTTTCTTTTATCATTTTCATTTTCATTCTCTTTTTCTTCTTTTTCGATTTACTACAACTTGAGGATGAAACAAAGGAATCGAAAAGATAAGGGTTTTGCTCAAAGAAAGAGAAAGTATTCTCATAGGTATCTCGATCAAGTCTTCGTGAATGATTCTCCGGTAGGGACTTCGTTAAAATATACGAAATATGACTCGTACTTTCTGATTCGTCTCCTCGAAAAGTCTCAAACTCGAAGCTTTCTTCTCTTTGTCTCAAATTTCTTGACGAGTAGGAATCCCAATAAGAATCTCTTCTCGAATGGTCATCAGAAATATGTCTTCATGGTGATCGTGACTCTATTTTCTCACTTGGTGGGATTTGCTTCTGTCGGGATGTTGCTCAAGGTTCTAGCTTGTCTTGAATAGGCCTAATTTTTCAGTTGAGCATGTTCTCCATTTCTTTCAACCAATATTGAAATTTATCAGCTGAAAAATCTTCTCGAGACATGATTATTTACAGGTCACTAGGGAAGAAACTAAAAGGTTTTCTCTCCACTCGTGTTTACGCTCGCTTTGGCTTTTTCTTTTCTCAAATGATCTCACAATCTCTTGCCTTTTACTTCTCTTATCACTCTCGTATAAACCTATGGCAGCTTTGGGATCAGCTTCAAAATGGGTTAAAAGGGATAATGTTGGGTGTAGGGTAGGCTGAACAAAGAAAGAAAATGGTTAAGTGTGGCGTTGGGGTAAAAGCAATGATAGAAATGTTTTGATGATTGAGAGATAGAAATAGAAAGGGATAAGTACAAAACTTGCAAAAATTTCACTATTAATAATAAATTTTTTATACTCGTATTTGTTTTTGAATTTTCGTAATTCCCTTTTTTTCAATTACAATATGCTGAAATACAAAGCAAATAAATACAACTTTTTTTAATTTATTTCGAAAATTTTTTTCAAAAATTTTTTTCTATGAACCTACTCCGAGATTAACACGAACGTCGGTGCTCCTCATTTTCTAGCTCTAATACCAAATGATGCGAGACAGCTTGGGTTGATTCGAGTCATTCACGAGTTTGCCCAATAGTCAACGAGGAGTAGTTAGAGTTGTCAAAAATGGGTGATTTAGGCTAAGGGTTGTGGAAGCTTTCAAGATGTTTAGATGAGTGGTTATGGTGTTGGTAGGTTCGACTTAGGATAGAAACAAAGGAGGTGGTGTGTTTGATGGCTCGGTTTAAGGATAAAATAAAGGTAGATAAGTTTAAAAATAAATGGTGGGGATGGATAGTTGAACTCAAATTTCAGGAATGATTCAACACTAAAAAGTGTCACCCTGATTCCTATATTGTCTAAGGTGGTTTTGCGAAATAGAAGGTTGTTGAGCACCACACCAGGTTACGGTGATAAGTTTGGAAACAAGTCAGGAGACGCCACTAGCACGCTTGATAAGTCAACGAGACTTGTATGAAATTTGAGAGGAGACAAACTCACTCAAGAACACAATGTTCATAAATCAAATTGGCAAAAGTCCCTTACAAAATGAAATAGCAAACTATTTATCGCCTAAGGAGAGCCTAGCCGATTGGTCATAGACAATCAGATTAATTGAGCTAATTAATAAGCTGAAATAACTTACTATCTAAGCTGAATCCTTTGAAGTATTCTAGGCATTAGGGAAGACAATAGGCAGCAGCTTAATTGCTCCAATTCAGCCGATTAATGAGTTGATTACTTAAGTTGGAAGAATCCATTGATTGAGCAACCAAAAGCTTTAACTTTCTTCATTAATTTAGCCTTGAGAATCCAAATGAGCAACAGCATTAGTAACGTCTTGGGCACACAAACAGCCTCTTAGGTGTGAAAACACCCAATCGAATGGTCATCCATGTGAATAAAATTTTTCCAGCAATGTGAAAGCTTTCAATGATGTTTCGAAAGCTAAATGTTCGGCTTTGGGAAGAAGGAAAAACAATAGCACTTCATGTGTCTTTTGTTATACACAAGAAAGGTGTTTGGAAAAATAAACCAACAGCATGCCATATTTATGTCGTCCAATGCATGTACACTCCCTCAATGGGCGGCATATTAATGGCAATTGTGTTGACTGAATGGTCAATGGAGAAGAGGAAAATAGTAGCTTCTTTAATGCTGTCCATGCTTGCTTTTGCAAAGACCAAGAGCTTGCTTAGGAAAAGGCAACTAGCAGCTCATCCTCCTTAAATCTCGTCCAAGCACAAGGCTGCACAATTAATTTGGTTTAGACACAATTTAGACTTCATTAAATTTGTCTAAACTTTGGACATAATTAAAACGTCTGAATCTAGGACACATTAAAAAGCTGTACTAATTAGAACATATTTAATAGACTTGAGACATATTACTAGCATGCATAAAACATATTTAACACACATAATTAAATTTGTCCATATTTTAACAAATTAAATACTAAGAATTATTTGAGCTGAACTAACTAATTAAACTAACTCATTTAATTTATTCCAGAAGCCTAAAATGCATGAGATTAAAATAAAATAAAATCTAGCTCAATAAGCTAGCATTAAGCCTAATTGAGCTCCATTGAGCTAGGTCGAGCTTGCAAGAATTGCGAGGCTCGCTTTGTGAGCTAAACCACGGGCGTTCCTAGCTGGGATCGTATCAAATTCTTACCGATTATCTAATCGAGATACACGTGTTCCTGATTCAAGATTCTAGCAGCCTTGCACTCTGATGAAACCAACTCGGATTAACGGCCTCAACTACGTGGGTTGTTTAAACTCGATCACTTTTCCTTTGATTTGTTCTCGAAGATCTGAATACAGCACAATTGACTCGTTTCTCCAATTGTCCGCAAACATGACTCCAACCCAACACGATTTGAAATCGAGTTAACTTTAAGGGATGAGTTGTCAATCTTGATACTTAGGAAAATTGTGAATAACAATTGGAAGAATTTTTAGTACGGATACATATCTCACGATTCTTGTCCTAAAAGAATACCGACCTAAAGCTAAGCATGTATTTAGTGAAGCATAAATTTAATCATGATTTGATTGATTATGGAATGGATTTGAATGAAAAATGGTGAAAGTTCGAAATGGAAGGGATTTGGAAAGCAATTAAACTAATTTGCAAAGAAATTAGGAAATGGAAATGGTATAACAATATGCTACTAATGCTAAAATTGGAAGAAAATAATGGTTTTAATTTAATTGCTCAAGCACATTCAAGTCTATTTTCCAAGCTACCTTAAAGCCTTATTTATATACATATCATTTACTGGCTTAACCACCCAATACATAATTAAAATTTAATAAAAATAAAATCAATTTTTTTTCTAATTTTGGCTTTTACAAAATCAAAAGAAATCTGATGAATCCTTGGCTTTTTCCATATTTTTTACTCGGCCTCATTTATTAACTGTGTTGCAAATTGGTCCTTTTCTACTCGTTTTTGACTCATTGCATTCGAATTGTATCCCTGACAAGATTAAAGCATAAAATCACTAATTTAGCTGAGATCAATTCAAGAATTAACCGATTTAAACCCAAAAAATAATGCAAATTTAACATGTTATCAAATCCCCCTACTTAGCTCATGCTTGCCCTCAAGTATATTGTACTTTCAAACATCAGAACTTATTCAATAATTTATTAAAAATGAAGCCTCTTTTTCGCATCCATAATCAATTTAAACAATATAGGCAATAAATAAATAAATGCTTAAAATACCTAGTTTGATAAACAAGTATCATAAAACAGAAACATGTGAACTAAATCATTTTACTAAATTGAGTTTGAACCAAATTTTGCAAGGCATTATTAATTAATCATGCAATAATAACTTTTTTTAGATGTGGTCAAACCTTTTTACGTGAACTAGGATGACAACCCAAGCACCCTACCCCAGTTACTCAGTTCAAATAGTCTTTTTTTAGAAGCTCGGTTAGTGAAATGTTTGTAAGTTTTCGGTTTGTCACTCGAACCTTTTTAGGCGAGATGAGATGACAGCCCAAGAACCTTATCTCAGTTACTAAATTCAATCACTTTTTTGAAACATTCACTCATAACTTGAGCCTTTATTTTTTTAATAATTTTTTCATTTTATTTATTTATGTACAAGCAAATATTTTTTCAAACAAGCAATTTTAATGAAAAATCTAGTTACATATATCAACTTTAAAACACACATGTCGATTAATCTAGATACTTGAACACTTTAATTCAAAAATTACCCAATAGTCCAAATTGACTAAGTAATGAGACTAGAGGCTCAATGTCAAATAAACTATCGAATACATCTAGCATAAGATTTAACATATGCAAGAGAGGCACATGCAGCAAAAATCAATCAATCATCCATGCATACTTATTACTTTTTCATAAAAGGTCGTCTTATTCAAAACCCCAATTATGAAATCCCCTTTCTCCCACTTCACACCTCGAAATGCATCGTTCTTATAGAGAGAAAGGCACTTTCACATATTCTTAACCCGAAATGGCTGAGGAGAGGAAAGGTTTCTTTTTTTAGGGTACTCCTAGGAACAGATCTAGTAGACACGAGATGGGGCCTGTAGCTTAGAGGATTAGAGCACGCAGCTATGAACCACGGTGTTGGGGGTTCGAATCCCTCCTCGCCCACAACTGGCCCAAAAGGGAAGGACCTTTCCTTTTGGGGGTAGGAAAATCATGATCGAGATAACAGACCCAAAGCTATGGAACTTGAGCATGGGTCTTTTACCGAAATGGAGTGGCCTTTTATTTATTATTTATCATATATTTACTTTTCTATTTTATATTTATATATAGTATTACCGGCCAAAACAAAATAAAATAAGCATATTTTTTTTTTGTTTAAAGCCTCGTAACTCTTCCTCAGCCAGGCTTGGGCAGAATAGCAGAGCAAGTACAAGTATTAGTAGCATAGAAAAAATGCGCTCCTCGTCATTAAATTAATGTGTTTGCTCACGGTAATTGTGGCCTCTCAAGAGAATCGATGACTGCATCTTTGAGGCATTTTCTAGTACTAGTCCATTTGAGAATTCTTAATTAGTTGGTTGTAAATAGCCCTGGGACTATAGAACAAAGGATTATCCTAGACACCTACATCGAGGTATTGATGGTGATCCTCAAATATCACAGAATAGAATGTGATACGATGAGATAGAATGCAATAGAAACAAAGACACAGGAAATTAGTTACCTACTCTTAATGGTCAAAGCGAACCCTTTCATTCTAACATTCTGAATTCTTTAATTCGGAATGAATCAAATCTCCTTAGGTAGGATTCGAACCTATGACCAATCAGTTAACAGCTGACCGCTCTACCGCTGAGCTACTAAGGAACAACGGGAGATTAGATCTCATAAAATTCAATTCCTGTTCTCAACCTATGACCAATATGAACTCAAAGTTTCCTTTGTAACCCTCGGAACTTCTTTGTATTGGCTCTGGTCCATGCCTCATTTCACAGGGAACCTCAAAGTGGCTCTATTTCATTATATTCCATCCAGATCCCAATTCCATTTTTATATTGTCATTGACATGACATAAGAGATGTCGGTTAATAGGAATTAGACCTAAGACGATACTAAATAGAAAAACTTCAATCATTTCAATTTATTTGAAAGGAGAAAAAGAAAGGTAATATCTATCCCTAAATATTAATTTCTATTTTCCATGAATATCAATACCTAATAATTGATAATTAACACGGTAAGGAGCTATAGAATATATGGAATAGGACAGAAAGATTTGTTTTTATGAATTGTTTGTTCATTGAATTAATTTTCAAATAACTCGTATCTTACTCAGACCAATAAATAAATTTGAGGTTATAGTTAAAGCCATTAGTAAAAAACTGAAATAACTAGTTATAGTAGGCATGAAGGAGCTAAATGAAATATGTTCTTTTTATACATATGTTTATATAACACTTACCTAAGGTTCAATTTTTAAACGAGAGGGGGGTAAGAAAAAATACCAATTGAAATTTTTTGTTTCATCAATCATTATAAACGATATTCACAAAATTAGAGCGGCAGGACAAGAGTAGAAAAGAAAAAGAAATCGATTCATCATCTTTGTAGTTAGGTCAAGAAAAAACCTTTGGATCTAATATAAGAATACAAGAAAGGCTACCCCACAAATATTGATTAGTAGAATTTTTTATTCCTTGCTCTCTTTTTTACCATTTTCAATCCCCCTACTTAATCTATGCTTGTCCTCAAGCATGTATTATATGCAATAAAGTTCAGTAACTCAAACAACAAGTAAAGAGAAAGGTTAAGAATACTCCCCATGTGTTTCTAACGATGTTTTCAGTATTGGAAAATAATTGTCAGCATTTAGCATGGCGTGCCCACGCCACCATCATTATCTGATTTTGGGAAAATTGACACCCTCTATTACATACCTAAAAATAATACATTAATTTGATTAAATAATAATATGGTTATTATTCATTTTATTTTTAATCCAAATTAAATTGAAATTCAATAAATTAAAAATAAATTTAGGTTGCCCTCCAAAAAGTGTTTTTGTTTAATGTTGTTAGCTCAACGACCTTAAATCTTATTCGTTTGGCTCATTGAAAATTAATTTTTCCATCTTGTGCACTTGGAAGTTCTTACAGAAAGGTTTCGACCCTTGCCTACTATCCTTGAAGCCCTTCCCAGATTCCCCTATCGTTAGTGGATTGAGGCATCTTTGAGCTTCTCCATTCAAGTTTGTATTTTTCTCTGTTGAAATCCTTGTACATTTTGGAAATGGTTTGAGCTCAAATTTCGAGGCTTTCATGACAACTTCATGTATTGGTTTTTTGATCATCAATAATTCATCTTTCTTAACATCGAGATCTACTTTTCTACAAGGCATAGTTTGTAACTTATCACTGGGATGTCCTATATCCTCATAAACATTTAAACTAACCACGTCACTGTTAAATTCCATGATGAGTGTTCCATTCCAAACATCAATATTTTTTGCACGGTACTCAAGAATGGTCTCCCAAGAAGTATGTCAAACGAATTGGCTGAGTTGTCATCCTCCATGTTGACAATGTAGAAGTCTGTAAGAAATATCAGTTCGTTTACCTTAACAAGAACATCCTCCAGCACTCTTTCTTGATGCACTACAGATCTATCTGCAAGCTGACTAATTACACCTGTTTCCTTTAATGAACCTACATTAAGTAGTTTATAAATTGAAAAAGGCAGAACATTAATTGATGCGCCTAAGTCAGACATAGCCTTTTTAATACCGACACTACCTATTTTGCAATATATGGAAAACATGCCTTGGTCCTTACATTTAGGTGGTATTTTCCTTTGTAAAATGGCAGAGACATTTTTTCTAACACTCACCTTTTCATTGCCCTAGAGCTTCTTCTTACTCGTGCATAGTTCTTTTAGGAATTTAGCATATCGTGGAATTTGCTTAATCACATCAAGAAGATGTGAGTTGATTTCTACCTTTCGAAAGGTGTCGATGATCTCTTTCTTTTCTCGTTCCCTCTTGCATTGGACAAATCTTCCAAGAAATAGAGGTGGTACTGCAAATGATTTTTGTTGTGCAAACTAACTTCATTTGGATAGATTTTTTGTTGTGTTTATTGATGATATATTGATCTATTCCAAGACAGAATTTGAGCATGTTCAACATTTGAAAATCATATTATAGACTTACAGAGAAAAATAATTGTACGCAAATTTTAGGAAGTGTGAATTCTGGCTTCGAAAGGTTGGATTTTTGGGTCACATAATATCATCAGACGGGATTCGAGTTGATCCAATTAAAGTTTCTTCTGTGATGAACTCGAAAACTCTGAAGAATGTTTCAGAAGTGTAAAGTTTTTTGGGTTTAGCAGGTTACTATCGTCATTTTGTTAAAGACTTTTCAATTATTGCTCCACTGATAACTAGACTACTATAGAAAGATGTCGAGTTTGTTTTGTTCGATAAGTGCTAAAGAGTTTTCATTAGTTGAAAAACATGTTGATGGAATCTCCAGTGTTAGCTCAACTTGAATCTGGAGTAGCGTCTGTTGTTTATAGTGATGCATCTCTTAATAGTTTTAGTTGTGTACTGATGCAGGCAGGGAAAGTAGTAGCATATGCTTCTCGATAGTAAAATTCACATGAAAAGAATTATCCTACTCATGATCTCGAGCTGGCTACGATTGTATTCACTTTAAAGATTTGGGCACATTATTTATATAGCGAGAAATGTCACGTGTTTACGGATCACAAAAGTTTAAAGTATTTGATGACATAGAAATAACTGAACTTGAGATAGAGACATTGGTTAGAGCTACTGAAAGATTACGATCTGGATATTGATTATCATCAGGGAAAGGTTAATGTAGTTGCAGATGCACTCAGCCGAAAGTCATCATTATTTGCACTTCGAGCATTGAACGCTCATTTAGCTCTGAATGAATATGGTTCTATACTGGTAGAGTTGAGAACTAAACCCCTGTTTCTACAACGAATTCGAGAATTACAAAATGAAAATTCGAGGTTGATGTTGAAATGCCAAATGGTTCAGAATAATATGAGTACTGAGTACAATGTTGATGATAATGTTACATTGCATTATCAGGATGGAATGTGTGTTCCGAATGATCTAGATTTAAAATGTGATTTTTTGTTTGAAGCTCACAGTAGAATGTATTCGGTTCATCCTGGTAGGACGAAGATATATTTTGACTTGAAATAGATGTACTGGTGCCCGGGTATGAAATGGGAAATTTGTGAATTTGTAGCTAAATGTTTGATTTATTAGCAGGTAAAAGTAGAGCACCAGGTACCATCAGGTTTACTACAACTTGTTATGATTCTTGAGTGGAAGTGGGAACGAGTCACGATTGATTGCATATCTAGTTTACCTATAAATCTAAAAAAGAAAGATTTGATTTGGGTGATTCTTAACAGATTGACTAAATTAGCACACTTTATTCTAGTTAGAATAGATTTTTCTCTTGAGAGATTAGCGAAATTATATGTATCAGAGATTGTGAGGTGACATCGAGATTTTGGAGCAAACTTCACGAAGCTTTGGGAACTAAAATCAATTTCAACACAATGTTTCATCCTCAATTAGACAGGCAATTAGAACGACTGATACAGATTCTAAAAGATATGTTGAGATGTTGTATACTCGAGTTTGAAGGTAGCTGGGAAAAGTACCTACCGTTAGTTGAATTTGCTTATAACAAAAATTATCAATCAAGTATAAATATAACACCGTTTGAAGCTCTTTAGGGAAGAAAGTGTAAAACACCATTGTATTGGTCTGAATTGAATGAATCCAAAATGGTGGGAATTATTTTGATCCAAGAAACAGAAGACAACGTCTGAGGTATTTGAGATTGTTTGAAAGCTGCATCTGATCGTCAGAAATCGTATGCAAATTTGAAAAGAAAAGATATAGATTTGATTTGGGTGATTCTTAACAGATTGACTAAATTAGCACACTTTATTCTAGTTAGAATAGATTTTTCTCTTGAGAGATTAGCGAAATTATATGTATCTGAGATTGTGAGGTGACATCGAGATTTTGGAGCAAACTTCACGAAGCTTTGGGAACTAAAATCAATTTCAACACAATGTTTCATCCTCAATTAGACAGGCAATTAGAACGACTGATACAGATTCTAAAAGATATGTTGAGATGTTGTATACTCGAGTTTGAAGGTAGCTGGGAAAAGTACCTACCGTTAGTTGAATTTGCTTATAACAAAAATTATCAATCAAGTATAAATATAACACCGTTTGAAGCTCTTTAGGGAAGAAAGTGTAAAACACCATTGTATTGGTCTGAATTGAATGAATCCAAAATGGTGGGAATTATTTTGATCCAAGAAACAGAAGACAACGTTTGAGGTATTTGAGATTGTTTGAAAGCTGCATCTGATCGTCAGAAATCGTATGCAAATTTGAAAAGAAAAGATATAGAATTTGCTGTTGGCGATATAGTATTTCTAAATGTTTCTCTGTGGAAGAAATTACTATGTTTTGGAAAGAAAGGAAAGTTGAGTCTGAGATTTATCGAACCGTATGAGATTGTTGAAAGAATCGACCCTGTAGCTTATAGATTAGCCCTGCCTCTGAACTCGAGAAAATCAATAATGTATTCCAGGTTTTAATGCTTAGACGGTACTGATTTGATCCTTCGTATGTGATTCCTCATAGTGGACTTGAGCTATAGCCAGATTTGACGTAGTTGGAGGAACCAATGAGAATTTTAGCCCGGGAAATCGAAGAACTGTGGAATAAATGAGTACCATTAGTAAAATTCTTGTGGCATCATCATGGTATAGAAGAAGCTACCTGGCAAACAGAGGAATCGATTCAACTACAATATCCGAATCTATTGTTAGGCAACAATTTCGAGGATGAAATTTCCTAAAGGGGGAGAGTTGTAAAAGTCTAATTTTTAGTGGTGACGAAATAGTGGTTCGAGACCACAAATTTTCATTGTATAGACTCATAAATATTATTTTTATAATATGTATAGAGTCATTAGAGTTGTATTAAAATTTGGTTCAGAAATATTAACATTTAGGTAATGAATTAAAGAAAAAAGACTAATTTGTAAAAGGTGAAAAACAAAACATTAGTTAGTAGTAGACGGTAATAGGGTTAATAATTAAAGAAAAATGCAAAGAAAATAATTAATAATGGTAATTTTGTAAAAATTTCAAAATTAAAAAAAATTAGTGAAAAACAAATCATTTTCTTCTTCACTTCTTCATTTCCATGCTGAATAACCATAGTGATACGATCTGCCTCGGTGTTGAGTCGAGTCGTATTTGTGTTGCCCAATCGTCTATGATGAAGTAAGGAACAAATGTATAGCTAACAAATAAAATTGAAAATAGGCTCAATATTGTTTTATAACAACAAAGGTTCAGGAAAAATGGCAAAAATAGATGTGTCCGGTTATGATAAAATGAAGGAAAGAAAAACAGCTCAAGAAATAAGTAAGAACCCACACTAGTAAGTGTCGACCCAACACTTATACATTTAATGAGATGGATAGAAAATTCAATCAAAACCTCAACCCACTATCTAGAAAAATAGGAACCTCGATATAGGGTTCGAATGCCACACTTGCTAAAGTGATAAGTTCGGGATAAAGCAAAGAACAGTTGACACCACTAGCTTTGTAGATAAGCCAACAAGTCTTTGTACAAAATCAGAGAAAAGTTATTCTCACCAAATGAACAGAGTTTCATTTGAAAGGGATCAAAAGTTCATTACAAAATCTGAATTTACCTATTTATAGTGCTAAAATAGGGCAGCCAATAGTCACAAGCATTCATCTTAATGTGCTAATTAAAAGCTGAATTAACTTCAAGTCTCTTGGCATTCTTGAAACAAATAACTCCTTCATTGAATTCTCTTCAACTCAGCTAAATGAATGTCCATGAAGGCTTGAAAAATGACTCTTGAACTATCCCTTGGCTAGCCAAATAGACATCAACAACTTAATGATGATTTGAATGCTTAATTTATTCTTTTGAAAGAACAAAAATAGTTGGTAGCTGAAAAGGGTTGTTGCTGAATTTTAAAGAGTATATAATGCTCTTAAAAAATTCCTTAAATAATGTATTAAACCCCTTTTGTAACAGCTTCTTATTTTGTATTCAAATAGCACTTGAAAGGTCACTTCAATTAAGTTGTAACAGCTTTGAAATGTAACGGTTGTGAGCTGAAGAAAGTCCTGCAATAAACACATTAAAATAACTCATTAAGCATATTAAACACTAATTAATCATATCAAGAATAAATACTTAACTTAAGTAAATAAACTAAACATATGCATTAACTATTCCAGCAACTAGTTCATTAAAGAAGCAAGAATAAATAAACTTAACTCATGCCTCAATAAATAATTCCAGAAACTAGATTAATTAAGAGCAACACTTTAATAAATAAAAGTTCAACAATAAAAACACTTATTAATTAAACTAAGATGAGTTGAATAAATGTCCAGCAACTCATTTATTAAACTAAGATGCTTAAATGCATGATTTGAAATGCAAACTAAATGAACAAATGAGTTACATAGCGCATAACTTTATTAAATGCAGAACACACAAAATGCAAGTCTAAAATTAAAAATATGCAAACTTATTAAATAAAACTATATTTAATTAAAAAGTCCGTAAAAAAATTGGCCCAATAATCAATCAGGCCTAAGAGATATTTCATCTTGCACTTGGGCCCTTCAAGTTTAGGCCAATCCCAATGTCGTCGAGATGTATCGAAACATGATGCGACCAGGTTCGCATCATTCCCTCCCTCTTGAAGACGATTTGTCCTCAAATTGAGCCATTGGTTTACTCGATCATAGCTCCTCTTGCAAGACTTTCTTTGGACGAATGGGACTAATGGAAAATGAGTCATCTGAAATTTATAGCCATGAGTTAGCAAGAAGCAATGCAAACAAATTTGCAATCTCAGCATAATTTTAACAAGACAAATTAATGCATGCCAATGGACAGATGCAAATCACCATGTCTAAAATCAGGCAAACAAACTTATTTACTTGTCGATGCCTCATCAAATGTTCGGTACAAATATGGACATGCTTTAAGGAATTTAAACAACTTAATTGGTTTTCGCAAGTCATTATCAAAATGTGAGTAGTGAGTCAAAAGATGTACGTAGGCATCACAAACAGGTAATTGAAAAGATTCACATGATTCATGAATTGGCTTGGTTGGACATTGCATTTTCTATTTAATCATATGGTTGCCAACAAAATCACAATGATCAAAAAGAAGAATCTTCTTATCAACAACCAAAACAGATAGATCATCATCAGAAAAAATAGAACAATTAAGCACATCACGATCTAAGTGTTTTACAAAAGCTAAATCATCAACACGATTTTTAACACCATCCGAAGAGAACAAGGATGTTTCAAAAAGTTCAGGAGTCTTACCCTTAAAACTAGGAAAACAAAGATCGGTTTTACCTTGTTCAATCAACACAAACCTTCGCTTCTCGGGGGTATAGTGTAGTTGAAGCTTCGTGGTTGAGTTAACCTTTGTCAAATGAAATGCAAACTTCATGTACAACCATAGAAATTGTTTGAGGAAAAATTCATATTGAAATTTTTTTTCAAATGTCGTTACCTTATTCAAAAACCAAGTATCAATCAAATAGAAATTATTCGCACGAAATTTGAGATGCTTGATTTTTCCACAAATCGTACCAAAACATATTCCAGGTTTAAAAACATGAGTTTGATTACTTACACCAAAGTGTAGCAAAGAGTTTAGTAAATCAAGCATGTCAAACAAAAAGGATTTTCGTGTCCACAGAGACAAACATTCAAATCTCTTTACATTCATCAAATTAGACTTGCACAAATTCATGGATTTTTCACAACGCGATAATTGATGCACAAAATTCTCACAATCGAAAAATTAATCGCTTTTTGTGAAAAACCGTCATCACGCAAAATCAAATCTTTGGTTTGTCAATCGGACCAAACAACATCAACAAAATTTTCTTCACAATGCAAACTAAGAGAAAAACTCGTGGTGCTTTCTTTTGAAACAAGCTCATTAACCACATTCAAAGAATAGCAATTAATCGAGCCAAAATAAGAAGATTTTTTAAAAACTAAGTTATTGAAAACTTTTTCATCAACCTCTAAACCTGATGCCCATGACTCAATTGTTAAAAATCCCTTCCCTCGCTTATTTTTGAACTCGTATGGTGTGATTTCATTTTTAACCTTACCTATATTGATTGGACGAAAGCATCTTTCATCAGGAAGGTATTGAAGTTGATACTCCTCACAGGGATTTCTCAGAACCTGAAACAAAGGAAGAGAAAAGGAGCAACTGTCGTGTGGGTTAGTTAAAATATCACTCTCTTTTTCTTGTTCTTGCTTACTATCTTCTTTCTCAAATTCTGATACGAGTCACAAAGGCCCAACTCAAGCTCAAGAACGTGATGGGCTCAAATTACCACAAGGCACAATAACGAGGTCAAATGCCAGGCAAATGCGTATGAAACTAAATGCAACCGTTCCAGAATTCACTAGCAAGGCCTTAGATGCGTACAAAAAGGAAAAAAAATAAAGATTCACTTTCCTATTTTGAAGAAAATCAAGAAACCGAATCTTGGTCCAATTTTTCTGTTTTGAACGATTTCAAGAATCATGAAAATCAAGATTTCAAATCTTGGAAATCTTGGCCCAAGAAACTGAATCTTGCAGCTAAAGCGCATTGGATCTCAGTTATGAGCATCAACGAACCAATTTCAGGAGAGAACGGATTACAAGCCCAAATTCTTGAAGATACGACCCAATAAGATGTTCCAAGCCCAACCAAGAAGTTTAAATTAGACTTAGTTGAAAATTAGGCCAAATTGTCAATGTGGCCCAATTTGTAAAATTTTAATTCTTTAAATACTTAGTTTTAATTTTTAGACTTTATGAATAAATTTCTATGTAAAAATTCAGTCCAAGAGGCCCATTTAAAGGCCTTGGTCAAAATTCCCGTTGAAAGTCAACAATTAGGGTTTTTTTTAATTTTCCTAGTAGGGCTAGGAAAGTAGTTAGAAGGCCTATATATATGGCTTGGCCGGCCACCTTTAAGGAGATTAGATGGAAATCAGAATTTTTTTGTTGAGTGAAAATTCTCTTTGAGTTTCTCCAAGAATTCTCTCTTTAGTTTTCTTTAGAAGTAGTTTTAACAATCTTTTCGATTGTGGGAGCCATCTTCAACCATCTTCTTACCGTGTTTTTACATTGGAGGGTAGATTGGAGCCGTTTGAAGGGAGTTGTGAAATATTTCTTGATTTCAAAGCTTCTTAGGACTTTCTTTATCTTTCTTGTTGTTTATTCTTCTTTAATTAATTATTGTGAAATCTTTCTTGATTTCAAAGCTTCTTAGGACTTTCTTTATCTTTTTCGTTGTTTGTTCTTCTTTAATTAATTATGTTTGTGCCGATTTGTTGATTAACTTGGTTTAATTGTTCTTGTTGCATTTCAGTCATTCCCAGCTTCAAGGATCTATTTTGCAACATTCTTTGGCATCAAGAAACGTCCTTTATTCATTAATTTTCTAGCGCTTTCTTGCCGCCCAAGTATCCTACTTCTACATCAATTAGGTTCTTAGTCTTTTTCAGTTTAATTTCCTGTTTTCGTTTCAGCCAAGTGTCTATAGCTTTCGTTGGACTTTTCCGTGATTTGACAAGCTCGTTCTTGGTCTGCGCGCAACCCTCTATCATTTTCTTTCTCTTTTTCTTCTTTTTCTTTTTCTTAATTTTCAATTTCTTTTTTAACTTCTTTTTCTTTTTCTTTTTCCTCTTTTTCAATCTCTTTTTCTTTTTCATTACAACATGAGGATTATACAAAACAATCAAAAAGATAAGTGTTTTGCTCAAAGAAAGAGAAAGTATTCTCATAGGTATATCGATCAAGTCTTCGTGAACGATTCTCTGGAAAGGACTTCTTTGAGGCATATGAAGAAAAACTCGTACTTTTTCATTCGTCATCTCGAAAGATTTCAGACTCGAAGCTTTCTCCTCTATGTCTCGGATTCCTTGACGAATAGGAATCTCGATAAGTATCTCTTCTCGAATGGTCATTGAAAATGTGTCTTTGTGATGATCGTGACTCTATTTTCTGACTTGGTGGGATTTGCTTCTGTTGGGATGTTGCTCGAGGTTCTAGCTTGTCCTGAATGGGCTTAATTTTTTGGTCGAGCATGTTTTCCACTTCAATTAGGTTCTTAGTCTTTTTGAGTTTAATTTTCTGTTTTCGTTTTAGCCAAGTGTCTATAGCTTTTGTTGGACTTTCTCATGACTTGACAAGCTCGATCTTGGTCTGCGCACAACCCTCTATCATTTGGTATCAGATTTTGGGCGTTTTGGGTGTTCTTGGTTGATTTCTAAACTGATTTCTAGGATATAGCAGTTTTTACCGAAAATTTTTTGGAAAAAATTCATTTGAGTGGGTAAACGTTGTCTGATTGGTCTAAAATTTTATATGCGTATTTGTGGCACTGTGATAGAATATTAAAAAATATTTCCCACAAAAAATCAGTAGAAAAAGTCAAAAAATAGAAAAAGATGAAATCAAATAAAAATTAAAAAAATATTCAGCGGGTTGTCAAGTTAAATTTAAGGACATTCCAATTTAAATTTCGTGATTTTTGGAGATTGGGAACACATCGAATGAAGTTGTGAAGTTACTCCACAGTTTTTTTTGGGTTTTCAGGTGTCAGCAATTTTTATTGATTCTTAGCTGTAGGTTTTCATTTGTTTTGCTTTTATTCTTCCTTCACACTATCTAACACCTTCTTATTTCTTGTGTTAGTAGGATTTAAAAGTGTACACAAATCTTCCTCGGTGTGACACAAATCAATTGGTGTCTCGTCACTTTTTGGACTCCTAGTGCAAATTAAGATTATTTGGTAGTTACGGTTCATACACTTTCTAATTGATTGATATAGACTCTACTAAAGAGCTCACAAGACTAAATTCTACCTCTTTGAGAATTTAATTTTCCTTTTTGAGTGTTGAGTGTTTATTTTGCAGGTATTCCAAAAGAAAAATAAGAAAAACAATAAGATGTCTAGAATTGGTCAAGTCGATGATAAGAATAATAACCATAATGATGTCCATGATAAATTTAAAGCGTTCCAATAACAGTTAGACGAACAGGCTACTGCACTCAAACAAACAAATGCCATACTTCGAACATTAAGTGCTACTATCAATGAGATGTGATTGGATCAAGAGCCTCAGTATCGGTGTCCAATTAAAGATGACGTGGATAACCAGCCTCTTGCTCATAGGCATGCTCCTAGACATGTCCCTAGAGCTGACTATGAATGTTATGATCGTGGACAACCTCTTTGGCAAAACCAAAATTCACAATTCCTCAATTTCGTGGTAAGAATGATCCAGAATCTTATTGTGAATGGGAATCTAAAATTGAACTTATGTTTCGCTATTATAAATGTCCGGATGATGAAAAAGTATCGTTAGCAACACTGGAATTTTCAGATTATGCATTAAGTTGTTGGACTCAACTTGGGGTAAATAGTCATAAGAATTATGAATGTGAGATTACGACATGGGATGAGTTGAAACAAGTCATGCGTAAAAGATTTATTCCACCTCATTACTATAGAGAGGTTAAAACAACTATGGTAGGACAGTAGATGAATACTTTAATGTAGTAGGACGGTAGATGAATACTTTAAGGAGATGTAAATGCTCATTCAGAAAACTAATGTACAGGAGGATGATGAAACAACTATGGTTCGATTTATTGATGGTTTAAATAGGCCAATAGCTAATACATTAAGGCTACAAACATACATTAATTTGGAAGAAGCAGTTTATAAAGCCATTGAGATCAAGCAACAATTAAAGGAACAAAGGGTTAGTTCCTTCTCTACTTCACAATATTATAGAGGTAACACTTCCAATTTTGATTTTAAAAGTTTGAAACCACCTTTTTTTACTAATAAGTCTTCTTCGAGTAGTGGTAGTAAGCAATCAGACTGGAAGAAAGGGGCTCTATTAAAACACAAACACCTTCTAAGCAGCCTAATTTAAGTGATTCGAATGTAAAGAAGACTCGTGAGATTGAATGTTTTAAGTGCAAAGGGCATGGTCATTATAGTAGAGAATGCCTTAACATGAGATTTCTTCTTATGAAAGATAATGGTGAGTACACTTTCGACTCTGATAAAATAGATCCGGAAATGCCCGAACTTGTGGATGATAGTGCTAATGAAGAAGAGTTTGTTGAACCACCAAAAGAAGGGGACTTTTCCGATTTTCAATGCCTTATAGTCTGCTGCATCCTTAACATCCAAATGAGAGATGATTTTGATAACCAAAGGACATATATTTTCCATTCTAGGTGTTTTATAAAAGGTAACTTATGTTCACTTATTATTGATAGTGGGAGTTGTTCGAATGTAGTTAGCAATTATTTGGTGGATTCCTTAAAGTTACCTTATATCAAGCACCCTAAGCTGTATCACCTTCAGTGGCTTAATGAATGCTCGGAAGTTAAAGTTACAAAACAGTACTTGATCACTTTTAAGCTCGGGAATTACGAGGATGAGGTATGGTGTGATGTGGTCCCAATGCATGTGGCACACTTGCTCCTTGGACGGCCTTGGCAATTTGATCATGATGTAACACACCAAGGTAAGCTCAATAGATACTCTCTTGTGTTTAAAGGCCGAAAATTCAATTTTGCTCCTTTAAATCCCAATGATGTATATAAAGATCAATTAAAAATGATGAAATTTTGTGAGGGGTGAGGGAGAAAGGACAAATGAAAAAGATAGAGAGAAAAGAGGCTAGTAGTGAAAAAAGTCAAAATTTAAATAGCCCAAAGGTGAGTGAATCCGTAAGTGGTAAAACTAGAGTGAAAAATTTAATTGCAACAAGAAAAGATGTGCAGAGAGCCCTACTCAATAAACAGCCTTGTATGACTGTGAGGTTTAGGAAAAACTATTTATCTCTATCTAACATTAATGAAAATTTGCCTAGTTTGTTTCAATGTCTTTTGCAGGATTATTAGGATATTTTTAGTGAGACCCCTAAAGGTTTACCACCTTTATGTGGGATAGAACACAAAATTGACTTAGTACCCGGAGCTTCAATAACAAATTGACCAGCCTATAGAAGCAATCCCGAGGAGACAAAAGAATTGTAAAGGCAAGTTGAGGATTTATTAGACAAAGGGTACATTCGTGAAAGCTTAAGCCCTTGTGCCGTTCCTGTCTTATTGGTACCTAAGAAAGATGGTACGTATAGAATGTGTGTTGATTGTCATCCAATCAACAAAATAACGGTAAAGTATAGATATCCAATTCCTCCACTTGATGACATGCTTGATGAATTAAAAAACAGTTATCATCAAATTCGAATGAGGGAAGGGAATGAATGGAAAACAGCCTTTAAAACAAAATTCAGATTATATGAATGGTTAGTTATGCCCTTCAGCCTTACTAATGCACCGAGTACATTTATGAGATTAATGAATCACGTTTTAAGGCCTCACTTGGGTAAATTTGTAGTAGTTTACTTTGATGACATTTTAATTTACTCAATAACATTAAATGATCATGTTTTCCATGTTAGAATGGTTTTAGACATTCTAAGAGCTGAAAAATTGTTTGCCAACCTTGATAAATGCACATTTTGTTGTGATAAGCTAATATTTTTAGGTTTCATAGTTAGTGCTCAACGTATTCATGTTGATAGGGACAAAGTTAAGGCAATTAAGGAGTGGCCAACTCCTAAATCGATAACTGAGGTGAGATCTTTCCATGGTTTAGCTAGTTTTTATAGACGATTTACGAAAGATTTCTCCACTATCGCTGCCCATTAACAGAATTTATTAAAAAATCCGTGGGTTTCAAATAAGGTGAAACTCAAGAAAAAACTTTTCAAACCCTAAAAGCTAAGTTATGTTCTGCTCCTCTTCTTAGATTACCTGATTTTACTAACACTTTTGAACTTGATTGCGATGCTTCAGGAACTTGCATTGGCGCCATTTTAATGCAAGATAAGCAACCAATTGCTTATTTTAGTGAAAAATTGAATGGTGCACAATTAAATTACTCAACTTATGATAAAGAACTTTTGGCATTGGTTTGTGCACTTCAAGTATGGCAACATTACTTGCTGCCTAATGATTTTGTAATACATACAGACCATGAATCCCTTAAATGGTTAAAGGGACAAGGTAAGTTAAGTAAACGGCATGCCTGATGGGTAGAATTCATTGAAACATTTCCTTATGTGATAAAATATAAAACATGTAAAGATAATGTAGTTGCGGATGATTTGTCTAGATGATATGCTTTAATAACTATATTAAATGTTAAAGTATTAGGGTTTGACCATATTAAAGAGTTATATAATGATCATGCTGATTTCGGCCATATCTATAGGAATTGTGGAAATACTACTTTTGAGAAGTTTTACCTTGTAGATGGATTTCTTTTTCGTGTAAATAGGTTGTGCATACCAAATTGTTCCATGCGAGACTTATTGATTCATGAGGCCTATAGCGGGGGTTTAATGGGATGTCGAAAAGGTATGTTCTAAGTGCATCACATGTAAACAAGCAAAATCTAAGGTAATGCCTCACGGCCTTTGCACTCCTTTGCGGTTCCTACTTCACCATGGGTAGACTTATCCATGGATTTTATTCTAGGTTTGCCACGAACTAAGAAAGGAAGAGATAGTATATTTTTTGTTGCTGACAGATTTTCCAAGATGGCACATTTTATTCCTTGTCACAAAACAGATAATGCTTCACATGTGGCAGACTTATTTTTGAAAGATGTGGTAAGACTTCATGACATCCCTAAAACAATTGTTTCCGACAGAGATGTCAAATTCCTTAGCCACTTTTGGAAGGTATTGTGGGGTAAGCTTGGTACAAAATTACTGTATTCAACTACATGTCACCCCCAAACCGATGGCCAAACTGAGGTAGTCAATCGAATTTTAGGAGCCTTATTACGATCTGTTATGGGAAAGAACATTAAAAATTAGGAAGAATGTTTGCCATTTGTTGAATTTGCATATAATCGATCTATTCATTCTACAACTGGCTATTCACCATTTGAACTTGTTTATGGTTTTAACCCACTAATAGTATTTGACCTTGCGCCATTACCACTAGAACATATTGTTAATTTAGATGGCGAACAGAAAGCTGAGCTGGTGAAATCCTTACACGAGAAGGCTAGGCAACGAATAGCCAAAACAAATGACATCAACACCAACAAAGCAAATAAGGGGGGCAAACGGGTTGTCCTTAAACCCGGAGATTGGGTTTGGGTCAATATGAGGAAAGAACAATTTCTTACAAAAATAAAGACCAAGTTGGACCCAAGAGGTGATGGGCCTTTCCAAGTACTCGAGCAGATCAATGATAATGCATACAAAATTTACCTACCCGGCGAGTACAATGTAAGTTCTACTTTCAATGTGGCTGACTTATCTCCATTTGAATTTTCAGATTTGAGGCTGAATCTTTTTAAGGAAGGGGGAATGATACGAGTCACAAAGGCCCAACTCAAGCTTAAGAACGTGATGGGCTCAAATTACCACAAGGCCCAATAACGAGGTCAAAGGCCAGGCAAATGCGTATGAAACTAAATGGAACCGTTAAAGAATTCATTAGCAAGGTCTTAGATGCGTACACAAAGTAAAAAGAAAATCAAGATTCAATTTCTTGTTTTCAAGAAAATCAAGAAACCGAATCTTGGTCTAATTTTTCTGTTTTGAGCGATTTCAAGAATCAAGAAAATCAAGATTTCAAATCTTGGAAATCTTGGCCCAAGAAACTAAATCTTGCAGCTAAAGCGCATTGGATCTCAGTTACGAGCATCAGCGAACCAATTTCAGGAGAGAACAGATTACAAGCCCAAGTTCTTGAAGATACGACCCAATAAGATGTTCCAAGCCCAACCAAGAAGTTTAAATTAAACTTAGTTGAAAATCAGACCAAATTGTCAAAGTGGCCCAATTTGTAAAATTTTATTCTTTAAATACTTAGTTTTAATTTTTAGACTTTATGAATAAATTTCTATATAAATATTTAGTCTAAGAGGCCCATTTAAAGGCCTTGGACGAAATTCCCGTTGAAAGTCAATAATTAGGGTTTTTTTTAGTTTTCCTAGTAGGGTTAGGAAAGTAATTAGAAGGCCTATATATATGGCTTGGCCGACCACCCTTAAGGAGATTAGATGAAAATCATATTTTTTTTGTTGAGTGAAAATTCTCTTTGAGTTTCTCCAAGAATTCTCTCTTGAGTTTTCTTTAGAAGTAGTTTTAACAATCTTTTCGATTGTGGGAGCCATCTTCAACCATCTTCTTGCCGTGTTTTTACATTGGAGGGTAGATTGGAGCCGTTTGAAGGGATTTGTGAAATCTTTCTTGATTTCAAGGCTTCTTTGGACTTTCTTTATCTTTCTTGATGTTTGTTCTTCTTTAATTAATTCTGTTTGTGCTGATTTGTTGATTAACTTGGTTTAATTGTTCTTGTTGAGTTTCAGTCATTTCGAGCTTTAAGGATCTATTTTGCAACATTCTGTGGCATCAAGAAACGTCCTTTTTTCATAATTTTCCAGCTTTCTTGCCGCCCAAGTATCCTACTTCTACTTTAATTAGGTTCTTGGTCTTTTTGAGTTAAATTTTCTATTTTCGTTTCAGCCAAGTGTCTATAGTTTTCGTTGGACTTTCCCGTGACTTGACAAGCTCGATCTTGGTCCGCGCATAACCCTCTATCATTTTCTTTCTCTTTTTCTTCTTTTTCTTTTTCTTAATTTTCAATTTCTTTTTTAACTTCTTTCTCTTTTTCTTTTTCATTACAACATGAGGATGATACAAAACAATCAAAAAGATAAGTGTTTTGCTCAAAGAAAGAGAAAGTATTCTCTTATGTATATCGATCAAGTCTTCATGAACGATTCTCTGGAAAGGACTTCTTTGAGGCATACGAAGAAAAACTTGTACTTTTTCATTCATCATCTCGAAAGATTTCAAACTCGAAGCTTTCTCTTCTATGTCTCGGATTCCTTGACGAATAGGACTCTCGATAAGTATCTCTTCTCGAATGGTCATAAAAAATGTGTCTTTGTGATGATCTTAACTCTATTTTCTGACTTGGTGGGATTTGCTTCTGTTGGGATGTTGCTCGAGGTTCTAGCTTGTCTTGAATGGGCTTAATTTTTTGGTCGAGCATGTTCTCCATTTCTTTCAACAAATTTTGAAATTCATCGGCTGCAAATGCTTCTCGAGACATGATTATTTACTAAAAAGAAGAAAAATTAAAAGAACAAAAGCGGAAAATTAAATACCTCACCAAAAAAATCAAAAAAAAATCTCACAAGGTCACTCGAGAAGAAAATAAAAGGTTTTCACTACACTCGTGTTTAGCTCACTTTGGCTTTTTCTTCTCTCGAATTATCTCACAATCTCTTGTGCCTTTTTCCACTTCTTATTTTCTCGTGACTTTGTAAGCAGACTTGCCAAGGCTTAATTTTAGGCTTGGGGGTCGGTCACAAATTTGGGAAACAAAGGAAATAATGAAGAGGGATAAGGTAGGCTGAACAAAAAAAAAGTCGGGTTGGGTGTGGCATTGAGGTAGAAGAAATGGGGGGTAGAAAAATAATTTTTGAGGATCGGGAATAGAAAAGATGATTACTAAAAAAAATCCAACACGTTTTTTTGAATTTTCATTTTTTCAATACTTCAAATTTCAATGAGAAACTTGCGAATACAACTTGAATTTTTTAAAATTTTTTCAAATTTTTTTCACTTCACGAACCTATTTCAGCTTATCTTCGTAAGTTCGTACTTCTCATTTTAATGGCTCTGGTACCAAATGATACGATCCACCTTGGGGTTGAGTCGAGTCGTATTTGTGTTGCCCAATCGTCTACAATAAAGTAAGGAACAAATGTATAGCTAACAAATAAAATTGATAAAATTGGCTCAATATTGTTTTATAACAACAAAGGTTCAGGAAAATGGCTAAAAATAGATGTGTTCAGTTATGATAAAATGAAGGAAAGAAAAACGACTCAAGAAACAAGTAAGAACCAACACTAGTAAGTGTCGACCCAACACTTATATGTTTAATGAGATGGATAGAAAATTCAATCAAAACCTCGACCCACTATCTAAAAAGATAGGAAACTCAGTATAGGGTTCGAACGCCACACTTGCTAAAGTGATAAGTTTAGGATAAACCAAAGACCGGGTTGACGTCACTAGCTTTGTAGATAAGCCAACAAGTCTTTGTACAAAATTTGAGAATAGTAATTCTCACCAAATGAAAAGAGTTTCATTCAAAAAGGATCAAAAGTCCAATACAAAATCTGATTTTAACTATTTATAGTGCTAAAATAGGGTAGCCAAATAGTCACAAGCATTCATTTTAATATGCTAATTAAAAGCTGAATTAACTTCAAGTCTCTTAGCATTCTTGAAACAAATAACTCCTTCATTAAATTCTCTTCAATTCAGCTGAATGAATGTCCATGAAGGCTTGAAAAATGACTCTTGAACTGTCCCTTGGCTAGCCGAATAGACATCAGCTCCTTAATGATAATTTTAATGCTTAATTTATTCTTTTGGAAGAACAAAAATAGATGGTAGCTGAAAAGGGTTGCTGCTGAAATTTAAAGAGTATATAATGCTCTTTAAAACTTCCTTACCTGATGTATTAAACCCCCTTTGTAACAGCTCCTTATTTTGTATTCAAATTGCACTTGAAAGGTCACTTCAATTAAGTTGTAACAGCTTTGAAATGTAACGGTTGTGAGTTGAAGAAACTCCTGCAATAAACACATTAAAATAACTCATTAAGCATATTAAACACTAATTAATCATATCAAGAATAAATACTTAACTTAAGTAAATAAACTAAACATATGCATCAACTATTCAAGCAACTAGTTAATTAAAGAAGCAAGAATAAATAAACTTAACTCATGCCTCAATAAATAATTCTAGAAACTAGATTAATTAAGAGCAACTTTTTAATAAAGAAAAGTTCAATAATATAAACACTTATTAATTAAACTAAGATGAGTTGAATAAATGTCCAGCAACTCATTTATTAAACTAAGATGCTTAAATGCATGATTTGAAATGCAAACTAAATGAACAAATGAGTTACATAATGCATAACTTTATTAAATGCAGAACACACAAAATGCAAGTCTAAAATTAAAAACATGCAAACTTATTAATTTAAATAAAACTATATTGAATTAAAAAGTCCTTAAAAACATTGGCCCAATAATCAATCAGGCCTAAGAGATGTTTCATCTTGCACTTGGGCCCTTTAAGTTTAGGCCAATCCCGATGTCGTCGAGATGTATCGAAACATGATGCGACCAGGTTCGCACCACATAGCTAGGGTGAAGGAGATTTTGTTTTCTTATTTTCATTGGATGTAAGTGAATTTTGATGTTCAATTGTTGTAATTTTTATATTTTTGAGATCATTGTATCTAGGTTCAACTAGCTCGTACCTTCATTTTTGAATCAGTTAAAAATTTTAAGAGTTGCCATTGATGAATCTTGAATGTTTTTTATGAATACCATGTATGTAAAGCTTTGATTTTGTTGTTTGATGTTTCGATAAAGTGGTTTTTGTTAGATTTTAATTTTAGGATTAAATTGTGAAAATGACAAAATTTAAGGGTTTGATAGTGAATTTAATGTTAATTAGGGACTATTAAAGGGCCTAGTATATTTAGGTAGAATTTTGATATGAGAAAAATGGTTAATTTGATGACTTTTGGGTTAAATGACTAAATTTGCAAAACTTGTAACAGTTTGGGTAATTGTGTAAATTCAAAAAATAAAAGGTATTAATTGTAAAATGGATTGAAATTTGAAATTTGCTGATAATTAAGAAATTTTACATTTTAGATCAAGATCCACTAAATACTCATGGAAAAGGAAAAATAGTAGAATAGTCTCTAAACTTTTGCAACTACTACAATTAAGTCCAAGTAAGTTTGTACAGTTTAGAATTTAACATCTATACGAATTGTTGAGTAGATTAACATGAAAAAACATATATATTTAATTGTTGATAATGAATGATTATTTTAGATATATATTTGAAATTTGATGCTCGACTTGGATTGAACGCTGGATAGGGTATAGTTGTGATTTGGTGTGTTATGGGGGTTTGGAGTGGAGATGGTCTTGGTGTGATATATATATTACTCGAGTAAATTGAGGTTCTACATTTGTTGCAAATTCTCGTGTTATACTCACTATTTGGTATATTTTGGGTGGACTAGCTCTTATAAGTATTTGTGTATTTTGGAGCGATTGACTCGTGTGAGCATCTGGTGTATTTTTGTGGGATTGGCTCATGTGAGCATCTGTTGTGTCTTGGAAGGATTGGCTCATGTGACCATCTGCTGTGTTTTGGTTGGACTGACGATGTATTCTTATTCGTAAGTCATTCTTCGAATTGAAAATCTCGATAAGGTAATCTGTTCAATGGATTGGATGGATTTGATATACATTTGAGTATTAAATTGATTGTATGTGATTTATTAGATGAGATTGTGGATGATAGGGAACCTTCGTGGTTAAATTTTTGTATTTACTTGTGTAAGATTTATCGTTTTAGTACATAGAACTTACTAAGCTTCTTTAAGCTTACTTGTGTTAATCTCTATTTTTGTAGATACTCGAAAGGTTAGACGATTGGATCAACACTTGAGTCACACTATCCAGCATAACTCGGTATTTTTTGGAACGTTTATATCATATTATGTGGCATATAATAGGTTTGAATGTTGATATTATTGTTTTGGATATGTAAATAGTTAAGTACGAACTTGGTTGTTTATGTTGTTTTGGTTGATGCCCCTTTTGGTATTATTGATGTCTCAATAGTATGTGTTAATGTGGCTATGTGATTCATGTTAGAGTCGCTAAAATTGTATGTGATGAATTGGTTATAATATTTCTAAGATATGGTATATATGAGATGGTATTGAATTAGATGTTATATTGGAATAAGTGATAAGTTGTGTTTGAAGATTTATTTTGATGTATAATTGTATATATGTGTTACCAATGAGGGTACATTGGTTAGGCACTTTATACATTGATTTGGTATGTTTTTGGCATGATTAATGTCATTTTGAATAGGTGTTTTGGTTGGTAAATGGTTTGGTTAGGATCCAAGTAATCTTGAAATGGTAAACTTGTTGTTTAAGGTTCATTTTAGGTCCACATGGCCTGAGACACGAGAGTGTGACTCAGCCGTGTGTGACACACGGACATGCGAGACGATTGTGTGTCCCCTGTCAGTTTAAGGCTCACAAGTCAGGCTGTTACATGGTGTAACACATGGCTTGGCACATAGACGTGTGAGGTTATTTTGAGTGTTACACGACCTAGCACACGGGCGTGTGGCTTGGCCTTGTGACCCAACTTAGAGAGTTACACGGGCGAGGACACGAGCTGGGACATGGTCGTGTGTCCTTATTTCAAAGGTTACACGGCCTAAGATATGGGCGTGTGTCTCAGCCGTGTGAGGCATATTGCTTGGCCACATAGTTATGTGACCCCTACAATCTAATTTTTTTGACTTTTTCTTAAACTTTCCTTATGTTTCTTATTTAGTCCTAGATTGTTTCTAAAGTATTTTTAGAGCCTCGAAGGCTCGTTTTAGGGACGTTACGAATATAATTGAATGTAATTAGATTATGTTGGCATTGGTGTATGAATTGAATGATTTAATGTTCTGTTGGTATAGTAATGCTCTGCAACCCTATTTCGACGATGAATACGGGTTAGGGGTGTTACAATAATGGCATGTATAGTTGGATTTATGTTTAAAGTTTTGGTTGAATGTTAAGTGTAGATTTTGGTATGCATATATATGTTGGTTGCTTGGTACCATTTGGAAATGGTTGGTTTGTGTCACTTATGTGATTTTGATGCATGTGAGTAGAGGTCCAAATGGTAAGTTTTTATATTTGCTCAATTATGGTTTGTTTTGATATGGAATTGATTTAGATGTGTATGGATGAAATATTACCAATTAGGCATAAGTTTAGTTAAGTTTAGTTATATTTGTTAGATTGTGATTGAGGTGCCTATATGACATATTGGTTGGATGGATTAATAGCCTATTGAATTAGTCATATTGTGCATGTTTTGGTATGATTTGGTGCCTTGATTGTATGTGTATACTACTTGTAGGTACATGTTTGAAATGGGTGATGGAAATGACTTGATTTTGGCCGATTTCATGTCCACAAGGCCTAAGACATGGTCGTGTGCCTCAGTCGTGTGTCCCCTATAGGTTTTAAAGGATTCAAGTCAAGCAGTTACACGACTTGGCACACGGGCATGTGAGGCCATTTCGAGTGTTACATAGCTTGGCACATAGGCGTGTGACTTGACCCTGTGACCCAACTCAGAGAGTTACAGATGTGATCTCAATCGCATCATGTTGTGGCACCACTCGTTGCTATCATGATTGGCCTAAACACGAGGGCCCCAAGTGCAAGATGAAGCTTAATCTCAGCTCAACAAGCTCAATCTTAGTTTTTCCCAGCTCGATTTAGCTCACATGAGCTTAATTTAGCTCGTTTGAGCTCAATTTAGCTTACTTTAGCTCGTTTGAGCTTGGCTTAAGTTTATTTCAACTCATTTATTTTAATGTCTGAATAAATTAAGTAATTTATTAATTTAGCTTAAATTACTACAGCTTATAATTATGTTTTGACTTATTACATGTTTTAAATGTGTCTTGGTCGAATTTAATATGTCTTGTTAAGACTTTATTAAATTTGTCTAATTTAATTTATGTTTAATTAGTGTGTCTAAATTATATTAATGTTTGTTCAGCTGAATTTTATGTGATTTAATTTTGGTTCATGTGTTTTTGTAGGTGAGCTGAATTTGGAGAGTAATTAAACAAGGTTCATGCATGATAGGTTCAATGTATGGGACGGTGCATGTAAGGCCTCTTTCAATGAATGGTGGCTGATCTATTTGGCTCCCCAAGGCACCTTTTTGGCCAAAAGGTGTCCAGCAACTTAAACCACAAGCTTGGCCGATCGTATTCCCAAGGCAGCATCTAAGCCATTCACACCTCAATTTGACCAATCAGCTCTTATACATGTATGGGTGGATTCATAAACGTCCAAAGGGAGGGAATATTACCTTAATTCATCACATTGAATGTATAATGTGCATGTACAAAGGGGAGAACGAATTTACAAGGTACATGCTTCCATTCATGAACCAGCCCATCATTAAAGCTTTAATTAAGAGAGATGCATGACCCATGCACCTAGCATTCATCCAAGAGGGGTTGGATATGAATTGAAGATGCACATTCATGGAACAAGGAAGCTTTCTTATTGGTTAAGCATGCATGAACGGGTTTTGGGAAGAAACATGATTATTCAACCATGCATGGACTTACACTATCCATGAATAGAGATTTAATGCTTGAAGTGTGAACATTTTTAATTGTTGTGTGAACACATTAGTACCTGAATTTTAATAGGCATTAGAGAGCCTATAAATAGTTTATTTTGTTTATTGTAAAAGGTTACAGAATTTGATTATTGAAAACTTGATTGAGAGGTTTCCTCCTATCCTATTTCGTACGAGTCTCGATCTGACTTATCTAGCGTGCTAGTGGCGTCTATCGTTCTCTTTTGAACTTATCACCTTGCATTGGTGTGGCGTTCAACCCTTCTACAATTCTGCAAATCCACCTTAACCAAATAGAAATCGGGGTGACACTCTTTAGTGTTGAATCGTTTCTGGTGTTTAAGTTCACTTATCCATCCCCACCGAATATCTTATATTTTATCTTTATTATTTTATCCTTAAACCGAGCCAAACAAATTAGCTATCTTTCTCCATCCCCTTGTTGTCAAACCTATCCATATCCTACTTACCCCTTTGTGAACTTATATCCATCACTTTACTACATATTTTTAACCAATTACAAACAAACCATCCTTTTGGTACGAAACTCCTCATCGACGATCGGGCATCTACGTAAAATGACTCGATTAACCTGGGCTGGATCACATCATTTGGTATCAGAGCTACTAAAACGAGGAGTGCCGACATTCGTATCAAGCTCGTAGTAGGTTCGTAATGTAAAAAAAAGTCAAAAAAATCAAAAAAAATTGAGTTGGAATTTATTTTTTTTCTCTTCCTTGTATTTTGTTTACTATTGTATTGGATTTAAAAAAAAAGAGAAGAAATTCAAAAAAAAATTCAAAAAAAATCGAAAAAAAGGAAAAAAAAGAAGTGACAAAAAATCGAGTTAAAAAAAAGAAGAAAGAAAAAAAAGTGAAAAGTCTTGCGAGTTTTTATCATTATCACTTATTACTCTGATCATCAAATTTCCCTTCCTACCATTATTTACCCATCCCAACGCCACACTTTAAACCAATTTTCTTCTTTATTCAGCCTACCCTACACCCGACATTATCCCTTGTAACCCATTTTGAAACCGACCCTCAAGCAGCAAATTAAGTCTATTGAGACGAATTACGAATTTGTGAGACGAGGTCGAGTGGTAAAAGGCAAGAGAGCATGAGTTCATTCGAAAAAAAAGCCTAAAAGAGAGTCCAAACACGAGAGTGAGTGAATTTTTCTTTTTGAGCGAACTTGAGAGATTTGTGGTGAGAATTATTTTTCTTTCTAATTTAACTTTTGTTTTCTAATATTTTGTTGAAGCATGTCTGAAGAATTTTCTGAATTTGAATTCCAAATGTGGAGACAAGAAATGCAAAGGATAATGCGATCTAAATTTCGACAATTCGACAAAGATAAAGAAGATTTGACATCTACTATCGTTGACATCAAGATTAGTGCAATCCTTCAAAGATTGGAAAATGAACCACAATGTAAAGATATGTTTCACACGCGTTGCCGTGTCCACGATAAAGTTTGTTGCCTCATTATTGATGGTGGAAGTAGGTCAAACATGGCTAGTATTCGAACGGTAAAAAAACTTGGCTTGGCCACTACCAAGCATCCACGACCCTATCAACTGCAAGGGCTTGGTGTTGAAGGAAAATTTGAAGTTACTCAACAAGTGTGTGTTGCATTTTCCATCGGAAGATACCAAGACGAAGTCCTTTGTGATGTTGTGCCTATTCAAGTCTGCCGTTTGTTGCTAGGAGAACCATGGCAATCGGATCGCAAGGTTATTCACGATGAACGTACCAATAGGTATTCCTTCAAGCATCAAGGAAGGAAAATCACTTTAGCACCGCTCACACCGGAACAAGTGCAAGAAGACCAATTCAAAATGAAGCAATCCATTGAGCGAGAAAAGGAGAAAGAGATTGAAAAAGAAATTGAAAGAAAACAAAAAGAAAACGAAAAAGAAAAAGAAATCGAAAAAGAGAGAGAAAAAGAAAATGAAGAAAAGAAAATTGAAAAAGAAATTGAGAATGAAAAAAAATTGAAAAAGAAAAAGCGAAAAAAGAAATTGAAAGAGAGCTTGAAAAGAAATCAAGTGAAAAAGAAAGAGATTCTGTAAAAGAAACGAGTGAAGTGAGTAATCACGAAAAAGAGAGGAATTCTTTTGCTAACCCCCTTTCGAAATTACCTTGTGATTTTTCTTTGTTTCAGGTTTGCAAGATTCTATCCACGGATTGGTTCCAACTTCATTACCTTTCTACCGGGAGACGTTTTCAATTGATTGAAAGAGGTAAGTTGGAAGATAAAAATGATTGTCACATTTCTAATGGTAAGCAAGGTAAGGGTTCCTTATTGAGCGAGTTTCAACTCATTTACTCACATGTTTATGACAAGATTACTGAAATTTGTTTTTGCGAAAGGGTTTTTCCCATTGAATTGGTTAATTTTTGTTCATCTATTATTTATGATTTTGTTTCAACTAGTGCTTTGAAAAGTTTTTTCTATGATAAGTTTGTTGTTGGAAATTTTATTGAAGGCGTTCGATTAGATCAGCATGAACAAAGTGTGATAGTGTGCGATAAAGATTATTCACATACAAAGTTTGATTTGTTTGATTATCATATTCTGAATGATGGTGATTACACCTTCCATAGTGGTAAGAAGTGTTTTCCTATAGATGAGTATGGTATTGGGAAGAATTTTACTGAATTATGAATAAATCCGCACAAACAAATTTTGAACTCTTGTGATAAAAAGTTGGCATGTGAAACGCCTAGTCTACTTGTGTGTGGTGATAATTTGAATTTTCTGTTTTTTTTTAAATTCCCCATGTCTGAACAAGTCTATTCGAATGAGATTTACGATGTATGACTGTTTGAACATATGCATGCTCAAATTCTTTTTGTTCCACTTGTGTGAATTGTTGGTAATTAAGAAATTCACACTGCATTTTGGAACGAGTGAACAATATCGTGTGTTCAACCCTGGAGTTCGCTATTCTGGTTCATCTTTGAGAGAAGGCAAGCATTGTAAATTTTGTTTGAATGACCAAGTAAACAATCGTTGCTTGTATGATGCTTTGTCACTAAGTTTGAAAACGAGACGTGTGAATCTTGTTGGCTTGTTAAGACAATCAAATTTTTGATTGTGGAGAATGTTGTTTATTTTTGTTTAACAGAATCGAGACATATGAATGTCTAAAGGCATGCTTGTTTAATTTTCTTTTGATCCGAATATGTGATAAGACGATGGCATGTAAAATGGTTAGTGCATTTGAATTTGAAGATGGTGTCTAAAATCTGCCTTGCTATATAAATTCTGCATGTTTAAGTAAGATTGATCGAGTGGAACTTAGATTACATAATCATTTGGAGGACTCCTTGATAAATTTTGATTATAAATTTGATTTGATTCCGATGCATCCTTTATTACCAAGTATGGAAAACCATTGTGAACAGGGCATGGAACTAAATCATTTTCTTTTCAAACCATTTGTGGTTCCTGGAGTTTTAAAAATAATACTTTTCGGATCATGAACAAAAGGGCTTGTGATCTCGAAAAATTTTTCGCGAGCAAGTGGCCCGATTTGAGGACAAATCGTCTTCAAGAGGGAGGGTATGATGTGATCTCAATCGCATCATGTTGTGGCACCACTCGTTGCTATCATGATTGGCCTAAACACGAGGGCTCCAAGTGCAAGATGAAGCTCAATCTCAGCTCAACAAACTCAATCTTAGTTTTTCCCAGCTAGATTTAGCTTACATGAGCTTAATTTAGCTCGTTTGAGCTCAATTTAGCTTACTTTAGCTCGTTTGAGCTTGGCTTAAGTTTATTTCAACTCATTTATTTTAATGTCTGAATAAATTAAGTAATTTATTAATTTAGCTTAAATTACTACAGCTTATAATTATGTTTTGACTTATTACATGTTTTAAATGTGTCTTGGTCGAATTTAATATGTCTTGTTAAGACTTTATTAAATTTGTCTAATTTAATTTATGTTTAATTAGTGTGTCTAAATTATATTAATGTTTGTTCAGCTGAATTTTATGTGATTTAATTTTGGTTCATGTGTTTTTGTAGGTGAGCTGAATTTGGAAAGTAATGAAACAAGGTTCATGCATGATAGGTTCAATGTATGGGACGGTGCATGTAAGGCCTCTTTCAATGAATGGTGGCTGATCTATTTGGCTCCCCAAGGCACCTATTTGGCCAAAAGGTGTCCAGCAACTTAAACCACAAGCTTGGCCGATCGTATTCCCAAGGCAGCATCTAAGCCATTCACACATCAATTTGACCAATCAGCTCCTATACATGTATGGGTGGATTCATGAACGTCCAAAGGGAGGGAATATTACCTTAATTCATCACCTTGAATGTATAATGTGCATGTACAAAGGGGAGAACGAATTTACAAGGTACATGCTTCCATTCATGAACCAGCCCATCATTAAAGCTTTAATTAAGAGAGATGCATGACCCATGCACCTAGCATTCATCCAAGAGGGGTTGGATATGAATTGAAGATGCACATTCATGGAACAAGGAAGCTTTCTTATTGGTTAAGCATGCATGAATGGGTTTTGGGAAGAAACATGATTATTCAACCATGCATGAACTTACACTATCCATGAACAGAGATTTAATGCTTGAAGTGTGAACATTTTTAATTGTTGTGTGAACACATTAGTAGCTGAATTTTAATAGGCATTAGAGAGCCTATAAATAGTTTATTTTGTTTATTGTAAAAGGTTACAGAATTTGATTATTGAAAACTTGATTGAGAGGTTTCCTCCTATCCTATTTCGTACGAGTCTCGATCTGACTTATCTAGCGTGCTAGTGGCGTCTATCGTTCTCTTTTGAACTTATCACCTTGCATTGGTGTGGCGTTCAACCCTTCTACAATTCTGCAAATCCACCTTAACCAAATAGAAATCGGGGTGACACTCTTTAGTGTTGAATCGTTTCTGGTGTTTAAGTTCACTTATCCGTCCCCACCGAATATCTTATATTTTATCTTTATTATTTTATCCTTAAACCGAGCCAAACAAATTAGCTATCTTTCTCCATCCCCTTGTTGTCAAACCTATCCATATCCTACTTACCCCTTTGTGAAATTATATCCATCACTTTACTACATATTTTTAACCGATTACAAACAAACCATCCTTTTGGTACGAAACTCCTCATCGACGATCGGGCATCTACGTGAAATGACTCGATTAACCTGGGCCGGATCACATCAGTTACATGGACACAAACATGAGCTGGGACATGACCGTGTGTCCCTATTTTGATTGTTACACGGCCTAAAATACAAGCGTGTGTCTCAACCATGTGACCCCTACAGTTAAAATTTCTAACTTTTACCTCAATGTTCCAAATGCTTCTAATTTAGTCCCGAATCATTTCAAAAGTGTTTCTAATGCCTTGAGGGCTCGATTAAGGGATGAAATGCATGTATATGAATTAATTATGCTATATTTATACTAATTTTTGGAAATGAATGATTTTATGTTATGTTTTTACGGTAATGCTTTGTAACTTATTCTAGCGACAGATACGGGTTATGTAAGAACCCGTTTTTAGTGAAATCAGAGTAATAGTTTTGGGACCACAAATCTGACATTAAAATATTTATTTAATTAATATTTTAATGTCTACAGCATGTTAGTAGTGTCGTAGAAAAATTTCGCTATGAAGTTTTATCGTTTGCATGTTTAATTTGATAAAAAAGACTAAATCGCAAAAGGTGTAAAACTTTAGTTCTATAGGCTAAAGGTATTAAATAGCTATAAAATTAATGTGTAAGAGTCCTTATGTGGTAATTAAGCCATTTTAATAGTGAGTGGACATTTATGTGCATGATTAAGTAAATTTAATGATAAATAACAAAGGTTAAAACTGTAATTTAATAAATAAAGTAAATTAAAATAAAAAAGCAAAGTATCATCTTCCTATTCTCATCCCCAGCGATTTTGTAACCTAAAAACCCCATGAGAATAGCTTGAAGCATTCGGCCATCTTTCTCCCTTGCATGTAAGTGATTTTTGTTTCAGTTTTAATGACTTTTATGTTTTTGGAGTCATTGTAGCTTAATTTAGCTAGCTAGGACTAATTTGCAAAACTGTTAAAAAGTTAGGGTTCTGCCATGAATGATGTCATGTTGTTTTTTATGTTTTATGAAAGAAAATGATTAGTTGTTGATAGAAACAACTTTTGATGAATTTGTTAATTAGGGATTAAGTTGAAAAATGAGAAATATGCAAGGTGTAATTTGTGAAATAATGAAATGTGTGGGCTGCTATGAGCTTGAATGGAATTCTTCTAGGATTAGGTAGGGGTGAAATTGCATGAATTTCATTTTTTGAGCCTAAGGACTAAATTGTAAAGAAATCAAAATATTAGGGGCAAAACTATAACTTTTCTAAAATGTGAATTTGGGTTAAATTGAATAGAATGATTATTGAATTAAGCTGAATTTATTCATTTAGATCAAGATAAATCCCGTACGGCTCTAGATCTAGGCAAAGAAAAATTTTTGGATTAGTCGACTTCATTTTCTACGTTTATCGTCGAGATAAGCTCGTAGGTTTAAGTTTTGTTTTTATTTTATAAATTGAATGCTATTATTGAATAATATTAAATTGAGAGTTTATGGAAAAATCCAACGGCGTAACATGGATCATCGACAAATAAAAAGGGATAGCTTGGACTATCGAATAAGAAAAGGGATAGCTTTGGTTATCAATTATGAAAAGGGATGGTGACTAACATCAAATTATGAAAAGGGATGGTGACGACCATCGAACTATGAAAAGGGATAGTCGGCTATCGAATTATGAAAGCGGATGGTAACGACCATCAAATTATGAAAAGGGATAGCTTCAGCTATCGAACTATCAAAAGGGATAACTTTGGTTATCGAGTTACAAAAAAAGATGTCTCAACCATCCTATTATTACTTCGTGTGAGCTTTGGTAAGAGCTTTCAAGGTAAATTACATTAGTTTGATAAAAGGTAGGTAATGTGTACCTTGTGAAAATTAAAAGTATGAATGCACGTATATAAGTTTTTTTGCTAGTTATTCTCATGTTGGATTGGGTTATACATGCTTTATGATTGTATATTTATTAGGAAAGTTAGACTGTATGTGTTACAAACTTACTAAGATTGATATGCTTACTTTGTGTTTATTTTTCTGTGCTTTGTAGTTAATCGGAAGCTCGTTCAGGTTGGAAAGTCATCGGAGATCTATCACACTATCTCTCGGCTCTTTCGGTATTTGCAGATGTTTAATTTTGGTTATAATGGCATGTATAGGTATTTTGGCTGATGTTGGCCTTGTGTTTTGGTTATTGGAATAGCTATTTGGTTTGGATTGTGATTTAGCATTTTGATGTTGATATGAGCTTAGTTTATTGCATGTAAATATTAATCTTATTATGGTCAATATTTGGCTTAATATGTTTGAATTGTGATAGATGAATATGCATATTGTATAAGCTTTGTAACTTGTTGTGGTTTGGTATCTTATTATGAAATGTATATATATGTCTATTGATGTTAGTGAGTGAATGGCATATTTTGTACCAGTTGATAGGCTATGGTAAGTTAATTCAATGGCTTGAATTGATGCAAGTTCAATTGAAAGTTAGTTAGTCATTTGGCCAAATTGAATACGGCCAAATTGAATACATGGTTAAACATGTTTATATAGTCATTGAGGTTCGTAAGGGCATTGTAACAGCCCAAAATTGACCCTAGTCGGGAAGTGGTTTTGGGACCACAAAACCGAGTCATAAAAATAATTAATTTCCATATTCTATGCTTATTATGTGTGTACATGAGTATGTGGAAGTTTCATTCTCCAATTTTGCCAATTGCATGAGAAATTATTAAATAGGGATCGATATGAGACATGGTGAAAATATGATAGGCTAATTTAAAATGGTCTATTAATGCATGTTGTGAAAATGATGGGTTTGCATGTCAAATTACCCAAAATTTGAGCTAGTGGTTGGCCATGCTATGGGTGGAAACATGTTGGGAACATGTTGGCCTAGTGAGGCATGTAAAAATAAAATAAAATAAGGAGTATGGGTAATAAAGAAAGGAAAAACAAAAAAATGAGTGGTTGTTTCCCCCCCATTGCCGTGAGCTAAAGAAAGGAAAAGAAAAACTTGTTCATCCTTTTTCATCCTCTTTTGACCGAAAATTCTAAGGGAGGAGGAAGGAGTTCTTGCTTCATGTTTGGTTTGGAAGAGAATTAGGAGGAAGTTTGGCCATGCATGTAACTAGATTGAGGTATGTTTGATATTATTCTTTGAGATTCATGTATATTTTAAGTTGTAAGTTTGAAATCTACCTAGCCATGGTTCAAACTTTGTTAAATGATGGAGATGATATTCGGCCATGCATGTTACATTCTTGGTTGGTATTTTGATGTTTGATGTTGTGGTGATGAGGCATGAAGATGAGTTAAGATTCGGCCTAGGTGGAGTTGTGTTAATGCCATTGCATGCTAAATATGAAGCTTGTTAATGATGCATGTGATGGTGGATTGATGATTCTTGAATCTCTTTTTTTTTTTAGCATTTTTGAGTGAGCACATATGTGCTTTGGTTGCTAGATGGGGAAGAATCGGTTAGCAAGTTGTGTGCTAAGGCCGAATATAATTTTTGTAGGTTAATGAGTAATGCATGTGCTAAATTGATGGAAAGGGAGAGGATGCTTTACTAGTGTATAAATGATATAAAGATTTTAGAAATTATTTTTGGTTAGGTGTATGTATGATTAGGTATATTCGGCCATATGAGTAAATATATATAGATGATGTTAAATTTGATTATGTATAATGGGCCATATAGGGTACACATTGTGATATTAACTTTGATTCTCCATAATTGATCAAGTGGGTGATTAGTAAGGGTGATTGCCGAATATACTAACATACATATGCATGTGTAATTGGATTGTAAATATTTAGCAAGGCGGTTAAACTAGTTGATTTATTGATTAAGCTCAAGGAGTTAAAGGAGGAGAATCGAGCAAAGGCAAAGAAAAGATCATCGAGTAGCCGAGTTGGAACCATCTTACCCAACACAAGTAAGTCATTAAGCATATCTTTGGTATTGATTTAAAGGATCGTAATACCTATACCATTGTGTTTAATGAGATGAAATGTATACAAATGTATATGTAAGTAGAGGTGAAATTTGTCGAATGTAAAAAGGACGTGAAGCCTATTGAGTGGCTGGTTTTCGGCACTAAGTGTGCGGGCAATAAGTGTTCACGGTCATGAGATTGGCACTAAGTGTGCGGGTTTAAATTGTACAGCACTAAGTGTGCGAGTTTATAGTACATGGCACTAAGTGTGCGTGGTTGATTATTAAGCACTATGTGTGCGAACCCAATATATATTTTCTATAAATTATTTACATTAAGGGTGCGACCTTACCGAGTCGATTTTGGACAGCGGAAAAGGTAAGTGTGCGAACTTGAAATGCATGGCACTAAGTGTGTGAGTTTAAAGTACATGGCACTAAGTGTGCGCGGTTGATTATTAAGCACTATGTGTGCGAACCCAATATATATTTTCTATAAATTATTTACATGAAGGGTGCGACTTTACCGAGTCAATTTTGGACAGCGGAAAAGGTAAGTACCTTGAGTTCATGGCTAATAGGCGCTATGTTTATATTTAGAGTTGAGCTTGGTAAGTTTTGAACCTATGTGACGATTATAGTTGAAGTCACGTACATAAGGTTCATTGTGGAATAGGTGAAAGTTCGTTTAATTGTATGATTATAACGAAAATAAAATGATGTATGAAAGGCCAATGTAGGACTTGGTATGAGATTGAACCATAGGGTTTAAGGAACTATGGTATAGTTTGGTATGGATGGAGTACTTAACCTCATTTCATTGTTTCCTGTTGTGATAATTTTATTAATGGATGGTTGTGGAATGCTTATGGCTTACTGAGTTATATACTCATTCGGTGTTTGCTTGTCACCTATTTTAGGTTTCTTGGACTCGTCTCTTTTTGCGTGATCGTGCCGTCGTCGAAGTCATCACACCGGCTAGCAAGTTTTGGTACTTTCTTCTTAGTCGGCTTAGGAGAACATTTCGGCATGTATAGGCTATTATGTTGTGTTTGAACTTTGTTATGTAAACTTTTAGCCATGCGAAAATGGCATAAATGTTCGGTTGGGTTTGGTTTCATAACGTTAGGTCGTAAATCTTGATAATTCGACCTTTTTATGCCATATGTCATGGTTGATTATTTTGGTGTTAAAATTCATGATATGGCAATAGTGTAGTAGGGGGATGTTTGACAATGATTAGCCTTTGGCATGGCTAGTCATGATCATAATTTGTGATATGTATGACGAATTACTAGTTAGATCAAGGAGAAATCACGAAATGGGCATAGTTGCTTTCGTAACAGATGCTGGCAGCAGCAGTGACGTGAGATTGAAAAATCACTAAAAATAGTAGGAGTGGAATTAATTGATGAATAAATTATGTATTCGAAGCTCGATGAGTCTATTTTCATATAGAAGCAACGAAAAGATCATATTGACAGTATGTTAAGAGATATTCAGGTTCTCGTGAGACAGGACCAGAACGGTTTCTGGATTCCCTGTTCCGACTTTGGAAATTCATTATAAATTAACCAGAGACAATTAGGATTGATATGGATAGATTCCTCTCTGAGTCTAGTTTCTATAGAAACAAACGGCATCAGTATTGAAGCTCTGTGCAGGGAGATATCCAGGTCTTAATGCGCAAAGGTCAGTGTAGTCGATCCCTGTAACATGGGAGACTTTGACTAATAAACTGTACTAATTGGCCCGACCAAAAATTCTAGAAAAAAATATGTAGATGGGCATATGAGTCTAGTTTCAGGGAAAAATCACGAAACTGATTTTCGAGTTCTGAAACTCAAGATATGATTTTTAAAGCAACTAGTACGCAGATTGGCAGTGTCTGAGAAATATTTTTATAAAGGGTTTAAAGTCTGTTAACACCTCGTGTTCGACTCCGGTGTCGGTCTCGGGTTTGGGGTGTTACATTTGATTGGTA